>NW_008239785.1:2571060-2578615 GCF_000691975.1 Corvus brachyrhynchos | reverse complement strand
TTTCCCTTTTCCCACTCTTGTTTCAGGACATCCTGGGCATTCTCCCTGTGGGGAGCCCACTGACATCCAGCATCTCCTCTAGTATCACCTCCAGTCTGGCTGCAACCCCCCCGAGCCCCGCCGGCACCAGCAGCATTCCAGGCATGAATGCCAATGCCCTTCCCTTCTACCCAACCAGTGACACCGTTGAGTCTGTCATAGGTAACTTTGCCTTTTTCACTTATGAAAATAGGGCTTCCTCAGCCATGGATCACCAGATGTGAGACTTGGAATAACGTGGGTGTTCCAGTGACCTCCAGTTTTCCGTGTCTGTCAGTGCTGGCAGATTCCTGAAGCTTGTTCTGTGACTGTGGCACATCTGATGTTTCCTGCAGGTCATTTTGGATGAAATTCACCCACGGGACCAACTGAAGGCCTCAGAGCCATTCACTCAGAATGTCACATGGCATAAAAGGGCCTTAGTTTTAGCTTTGTCAAAGTGACAAAGAGGTCTTGGACTAGGCAGGAAATCACAGGGGCATTTTCCACAGTTACTACCCCTTAGTTCTAAATGACAATTTTATAGCCAGAGCTACCACCAGGTAGATTGTAAGGACTTTGCCCTTTGTAGAGTGTAGGACAGAGGCTGTAAGAGAAAGGAAAACAGGAGAGTCCAGAGAGTGAAGTCACTCTTAGATAGGCACAGGCTTTTTGGTCACCTGTTTTTCTTCTTCCTTTTTTTTCTTTTTTTCCTTTTTTTAATTAAATGTAACATTTCTGAGGTGATCTCACTAATTTGTTAAAAATAATAATAGAAATGAGTGGGCATGTGTGGGATGGAATTATATTGATCATCATTAGTGATGAGGCATGTTCAAATAGATGTAACAGATTCAGGCATTAATAAGCTTTATTTTACCCTATATGTGAACCTCAGAGATGTTTTTCAAGTGTTCCCTTCTCCTTGTATTTCTTTTCCAAGTGGCTCTTCAGGAAAGCAGGGACAAAGCACAAACCAGACCCAGACATGCCGTAAGCCAGTGTTCCTGTGTCTAAGGGACAGACTTAAAAGAGCAGTTTGGGGAAGACTTGTGGGATCTGCTGTTAATTCATCAGATTTTTGTTTCCATGAACCATTTGGGAATACTTTGAGACAGAAGGAGACAGGTCAGGTTAAAGAACCTGAACTGAAAAGCTGCCCATGACACTTCTGCCAAACCATCTGAGAACAGGATGGAGAGTAGGGCCCTGAGAGGTAGAGAGCACAGGCTCCTCTGCATGTAGGCTCTTTGGGCCATCCTATCTCTTGAAGTTGTTGGTCCTTTATAACATAATTGGTACCTCTGTGTCTGGCAGAGTCTGCCTTGGATGACCTGGACCTGAATGAATTCGGAGTGGCTGCCCTGGAGAAGACATTTGACAGCAGCACAGTGCCCCACACGAGTGGCATCATGATAGGTACATGAAAGCAACAGAGCTTTCTTTATCTTCTGCCAAGCAGTGTTGCCCAGTCACCTCAGTGGAGCCAGCCCAACCGAGCTCTAAAACCAGTCCCAAAATAGCATTGGTTAAAACAGCAATTACAATGAACTCTGGCAACCCCTGAGCATCTTTGAAGTGAGAGCTTGCCCTTACTGACTAGCAGAGCTGAGTTATTGCCATTGGGCCCAGGTGTCTTGGGGATGTTTCTTGAGACTGAATGGGTCTTGCCTGATTTTTTTTCTTTTTTTTTTTTTTCTCTTTTTTTTCTTTTTTTTCCCTTTTTTTTTTCTTTTTTTTTGAGTGTGTAAGTAGACTCCAGAAGGCATCTGATGCATTTCAAATCAGGCCAAAGTATAACAATTCGCATCTTAAGCAGAAAACTCTCCCTAGCTGTAACAGGAAACTCACTGACCTGGTAATGCCATCCATCTGTCAGAGTGTCATCATGGTCTGCTGATTTGGTTCCTGTAATGTCTGTCTCATTTTGATACATGGAGGTAGGCTAAGGCCTCTTCTACCTGTCTCTGATGGGTGTCCAGGGAAAAAAAAGAAATGTCTTGTAACTTTTTTGGAAGTGGTTGTAGTTTCTGGCTACCTTTGCTGTGTAAAGCAGGTGTTTGAACAGGAGCTAACTCTGGTTGTCTGAAGGTTTCCAAGGGAACTGCACTGCCTGGAGCTGTATCGAGGTAGGAAGGGACCTGTGGAAAGAATATCACTTCCACTTCCCTGCCAAAGATTAGAGCCTGCTGGAGGTTTACTGTCCCTGTCTGCTGCCAGCCCTGCTGCTGCTGCTCCCCACCTGCCGTGCCTTAGGGATCCTGCCCTTCTCCCTCTCTTCACATCAGGCCTGGGTGTTACCTGGTGACCTTCTAAGGGGGGAGATAGATGAGGAGAGAGCGGGGCTGAGATCTCCCTAAATCTGTGAGTGGCAGGCAGGACAACCTCTGGTGTAAGGGAAGTTGATGTCTTTTGTGGTTAGGCTTTTGTTTATTTGGGGTTTTTTATTACTGGTAGATCCAGGCACTCAGGTATCTGTAACTAGTCACTGGTTTTTAGTGGTTGAGATCATGAGCTCACCCAGCATGACAGTCTTCTCGCTACAGGTTGTTTGGAAGTATTAAAGGCAGAGGCACATGTTTTAGAAGTGAATTTTTCATGACAAAGTATTTCACCAGATACCAAATTCATCTTCTCTAGGCTGACAGGGACCGAGCTCTGCTCAGAAAACCTTTTGTTCCTTTGGCCACTCAAAGAGCAATCCACTGAACTGTGGAGGGCCTTAACCTATGTGGGTCATGGGATGGCAGCTTCAGTGCTCCTCTTAAAGGCTGAGAGGGGAATGAAACCTCAGGAGAAGTGGAGGGAATCCCGAGGGGCTCAGGGAGGAGAAAGGGAACCTAACACCTCCTGCTCTGAACTCCTGCCTGTGCCCACGCCTCGTGGTCATACATAGCCATCCTCTCTGTGTGTTCTTTGTCCAGGTGGGAGTTTGCTGCAAAGTTCTGCTCCTGTAAATATCCCCGGGTCCCTTGGAAGCTCTGCCTCCTTTCACTCCGCCTCTCCTTCTCCACCGGTCAGCCTCTCATCGCATTTCCTCCATCAGCCCCAGGGACACTTAAGCCAGTCAGAAAACACGTTCCTGGGGACATCAGCTTCTCATGGATCATTAGGTAAATGCATGGTGTGTGTGTGTCCCATGTACATGCCTGTCTGTGCCATGTAAGTATTTTCTTTTAAGTTGGCTTTAATTTCAATGTGTTGTTTCACTGCTGCCATGGATCTCTTCTTCCCATGAGAACAGCAACGGGACTAGAAGCTGCTTTACCAAAGTCAGCTAATACCTCATGAACAAGGGAGCAATTCCCTCTACTTCCCATGTTTCTAGGCTGGGGAAAAAGGGCAGATAGGTTAATTGCCTTGCTCTGATGATGCCTTTCAGGAAAAAGAGCACTGCCTTTTCCAGCCAGCAGTGCTTTGCTGAGACTTCATATAAAACTCAGAGCTGGGTCCTCATCTTGGCTGAGTTTAGGTAGGGATTGCAGTTTGCCCTTGTGACTGCTTGTGGGTCAGATTAGCTTCTGGGACCTCTAGAGCAGGCCTGGGCCATCAGAACTTTTTCTCCTGTTTGACACTCCGCCAGTTTTGCAGTGTGGACTTTATACAAAGTCAGTGTTTCAGTTTTGTCTCCCTCGCTCCTTCCCCTCCTTGAGGGTCTCTTTCATGTATGAGGGAGTGAAGGAAGAGAAATTGCTTTGGAGTTTCAGCTGTATCAGGAAGAAGAGGAGATTTAGCAGACAAATCTATTTTATTATCAAGACACAGGATTACCTTGAGAAATAAAGCTGTTTGGCCTCCAGGCTACAGTGACACCAGTTCTGCTCATTTCTGTTAGTAACAGTAAATATTCATTCTCTCTATTGATGCTAGACATAAATGCCTCTTCAAATCTGAGATACACTTTAATCTTTAAAATTCAGCTTAACCTAATAAAATGATTACATGCTTGTGTAAGCTGTTTCTGCATGCACTTATCTGTGTAACTGCATCCCTTGTTTGCACAGCCCAAGCCCATGATTCCATGCTTGCCATTGCTGCTTGTTTGGCTTTAACAGCTTTTACAATTACTGTAATAAGAGGCATCAGAGGCCATCTCTGCTCTTAATTAGGTTGAGGCTGGCTGTTTGCCCCAGTTTTTGTAAGAAAAGGAAAAATTGCTGTTTCAGAAGAAATGAGTTATATTTATCTTGACTATGTATTTATACAAATTAAAAGCCAAAAATTGCAGGAAATTCATAAATGCATTTAAATAATTTATTTATAAGGAAAAAAAAAAGATATTTTCCATAAATACAACAAATCCTTTGCTGGGGTTTTGAGAAGATATTTGAATAGTTTCTTAGCAGTTGGCAATCATCTGCTCCATGTAACTTGGTGAATGCACGTAACATGTCAAGTGTGTAGTTATCACTGATTTGTATTGAAATTGAGTTTAAAATGCCTAGTTCTGGGCTGGTTTCCACTGTGCTAGGTGCAAAATGTGCAGAGAACGCATTCCTGACCAAAGGGGCTTGATACTTCCAATGTGAAATGAGAGCAGCAGGTGGAAAGAGGGGGTTAAAACAAATTACAGGAAGAGCTTGGTCAGCTTTGTGGCAGAATTTGTGGCTTGGCAGCATCCTGCTTAATGCTGGATTCCCATTCAAGAAAACTGAAGTTTAAAAAACAAAATGTGAGTTGGGATTCCATTAAAACTTCTTGCTTTCAACTGAGCACCCTTCAGAGCAGCTGAGATGGATCTGTGGTAAGTGGCCTGAGCCAGCAAAGATCCCTTGCTGCTCTGCTGAGTCAGTTGTTAATGTGCCTAAGCCCCTGGTGAAGACAAGTTACTATTTTTCAGCTGTGTATTTTGTAACTATTTGTGTCTTGGCTACAAGACAAATAATGGGAACTCAGTGGTGCTGGGGTAGACCTTAGTGAGAGGCTGTTGACTCCAGGGCTCACTTGCAGGCGCAGCTTAGCTGCTTGTGAGATCAGAATTATCAGTTGCAACTCGATTTAGGAGTGTTCCCAGCCAGTGGGCATGAAAATGACTCCCACATCAAACTGGAGCAAACTGTTTGGGTAAGAGTCCACACTCTGTCTCAATATTACCTTTTCCTACTAGTTTTCCCCTGAATGCAAAGTGAATTTTAAGTGAAAGCATTTTTGCTATTGAAAGAGTACAAACATTGGACTCTGTGGAAAAATAGCCAGTTTTGTCTACAACTGATACTCTACTTCTTTGTCTCCTAAACCTTGAATTTCTTCCTGAAAAGAGAGTTTATTTGAACAAACTAAAATAGGGAAGTGGCTAATTAGTCTTCTGTGGTGCTGCTCACTAGCTCAGTGCTAGAACTCTGCAGAGGGTGAAGCAGATACAGATACTATTGTCTCTACTTGTTTATAAACAGGATTTTCCAGTTCTGTTCCTTGTGTATGGAAACAGTAATGACTTGGAGCATTTTTTGTGTCACTGTTTGGAAGTGAGGCTCCTTTTCTAAGCCCCACATTGAGGAGACAAAAGCAGAAGTTTCTCAGGGTGTACTGTGGGACGAAGCACCACCTGGGCTCTGTGAACCAACTCTGGTGGCTGTGCTGCACGGAAAAGTGGGGAGGTAGAAGCAGGTCAGGGGTTCTCCTGAAAGAAGGGGGATTTAAGCTGATGGTCAGCTCTGCTGTAAAAGTGGTGCTTCTAAAAACAGCCTGATTCAAGAGTTCCTGGGTCCTCCCTGCATCACAAAAGATGAGGCCTAATGGTGTGAAATTTCCCTATAAAGTCCCTCTATGATGGACTCCAGGGTCATGGGGATGAAACTGATTCTTGAGATGAACTTTTTATCCTGTTTACACGTTTTTGAATCCTGGATTTCACAGGGTTAGGGAGGAAATGGGGAAATTGCCAGCACCTGTGACATAACCCTCTCTATTTCCCTGTGAAACAGGTTTAAATGGGATGAACAGCAGCATATGGGAACACTTTGCTTCGGGGAGTTTTTCGCCCAGTACCTCACCTGCATTTCTGTCAGGTCCAGGTGCTGCAGAGCTGGCACGGCTACGACAAGAACTGGATGAAGCCAACGGCACAATAAAGCAGTGGGAAGAGTCTTGGAAACAAGCCAAGCAGGTACTTGGGCAAATCCTGGGATTAGGGAGTGTAAAGGGGTAGGGGGTGTCAGCCTTTCAACAGGCTCCTGGACATGGAGGTGAGGGACAGAACTGTAGGTTTTACAGATTCTCAGCATTCTTTCTTCCCCCTTGGAAATCACCAAATCAGTGGGCCTGGTGTGTTCAGGTGCTGGAAGTTCAAGGCCAGGTGTTGTGAAGTGTTTGACAGTCTCTCAGAGCTGCCAGCTGACTTTGATCCATGATAATTTGTCAGTATGCAAAGTTCATCCCCTGAACAGTGTGAGCCAGAAGTGTAGAACCACAGCCCAAGCAGATGGGATATCTGGAATGAGCAGTGCCTTGAAGCAAGGCTCCAAACGTGTTTCAGAATTTGGGAACAGAATTTGGGCAGATTGGTCAGAACTGGCGTGAGGAGTGTATGGAAATTGATAACTTTTCTGGGTTTCTCTTTGGAGACAGACCAAGTTTTCAGACTGCTTCTTTTACCCTCTTTGTCGGAACTTGCAGGCTTGTGATGCTTGGAAAAAGGAGGCAGAGGAAGCAAATGATCGCGCCAACACAGCTAACATGGAATGTGAACTGGCCCGGGAGCAGAGGGAGGCCTTGGAGCTGCAAGTGAAGAAACTGCAGGAGGAGCTGGAGAGGATCCACACCGGCCAGGACCCGCAGTTCCTGCGCTCCTTCTCTGACCTGGAGACGCTCTCGCTCTCGTCGCTCTACACCCTGCAGAAACAGCTGCGGGCCAACCTGGAGAAAGTGGACAAGGTGAGTGCCAGCGCCTGGCAGGACAGAGCTCTGCCCTCTCTGCTCCTACAGGTCACAGCTTTTTCCCTTTTCCTCAATAGAGCCAGAAATCAGAAGCCTATCAGAGCACTTCCAGGTAGATGTAACCAAAGTGAGCTCTAGCTGGCTCACAGGAAGATAACTTCATCTTCTTTGTGCCTAAAGTACAGAGTTTAAATCAATCAAAGCTGCTCTGTTGATCCTAAAGGTCCCGAAAGGCATCACGCTGTGCTGCTGCACTTTTGCTTCAGGAGATGAACAGGGTGGACAGCTGCCAGGTCCTCCCTGCCCTTCCCCAAACCGCTGAGCCCTCTGCCGTGCGTGTGACGCTGACGCTGTGCCCTGTCCCCCTCTCTTGCAGGCGGTATTTCAGATGCAGTCAGTGAAATGCCTTAAGTGTCAGGAGGAGAACCGGGTGGTGTTACCGTGCCAACACGCGGTGCTGTGCGAGACGTGCGCCGAGGAGGGCGAGTGCCCCATCTGCCACCCCAACAGGCCCCACTCTCTGCAGTCGTGACCTTGCGAGGACACTCGTTCTGATCATATCCTATAGAACTTTTTAACTTTATACATACGTACATATATATGTATGTGTATATATATATATGTATATATGTGTGTGGATGGGCGGGGGTGTGGACGGGGC
>NW_008239785.1:2564639-2570861 GCF_000691975.1 Corvus brachyrhynchos | reverse complement strand
GACGTGCACACACACACACATGCACACATGAAAACAGAAAATTAGTTGCAGAGCACTTTTTAATATTTTACATCCCGTATCTAAACTGCCCCTCACCCGTGCCCCACTAATTCTAACTCTTGATGAACTTTGAGAGCTGTTTTTAATACAGATCAAAGGGCCATTTGCAAAGAGTCTGTGTTTCTCCTCTTTTCTATTTAGGTGATAACAAATTTTTGACTATTTCCAGAAGGACTTAGAGTGGGCAAGAGGGGCTTCCACGTGCTTTCCAGAGGAAGAGTTGAGATCACGGGGAGGATCGAGGTGGATTGAAATGACTTGCTCATGCCTTCGGTCCCCCTGCTCTTTCACTGACCCAGCTTGGTTAAAGCCGTCCTCCCTGATGGGAGCTCTGCCAGGCTCCTGCCTGGAGGGCCTCACACTGCCCATCTCTGAATGTGCAGGAACTTTGTCTGTCATTTAATCAGCAAAGTTCACTTTTTAAATTTTTTTACACTCTTTGTATATTTGTATGAAAAGAAGAAAAGAGGGAAAAAAAAATTTATATTGGACCTAGAGCAAGCCAAGCCCCAAAATTCAGTGACCAATGTTCACTGCTGATGCAGCCAACATGTTCCAGGTCTGAGCAGCCTTAGAAGTATTGCCCTTGGGTGAGCCAAGCCCTTTATGAAGGAAATTTGGATGCAGAGGTTAGTTCTCTCCAGGCACCCCTTTGTCTGGTGTCTGTCTAGAGATGTTTTACTGTTTCAGACGAGATTAGTTTTGTTTTAGCCACAGGGACCTGATTCGTAGTCACTGCTGAAGTGCATGAAACAATTCCAGGTAGGCTGAGGACATTTTTGTTGCCTGTGTCAGCAGCTCAAGGATGGTTTGTGGATTGCTGGCTCCAGAAACCCTCATGCTGGAGATGTGTGGTGACAGAAATAGTCCAGCAGGACAGAGAAATGCCACCAGCTCAGACCTGTCCAGCAGCTGAGCTTTCCTGTGACTTTCCTTACCAGTGTGTCCATTGGATTTTTACATCAGGTGGATTGCAGTAACCTGCTGGGATCTCAACCAAAAGGCCACTCGGTTGACTAAACATTTTTATTTTGCACAGGGATGCTCCTGTGCTGCCCCTCTGTGACCTGGAAAAGCACTGGAACTTCCAGCAGCCCACTATTGTAGGAAAACTGAATTTTTACCAGAGCCTCTCAGAAAGCTTCATATTTAATACAAACACATAATTAGGTTTGCTTCCATAATTCCACCTTTCCTCTCCATGGAAGGGGTTAATATGCATTCCCAGATGATCTCTTAAGTGCAGCTCTGTGTAGTTCTTTTTTATGTTTTCCCATTAACTTGTTTTTGGGTTTTTTGGTAAAAATGCTTTTTTTCCATGTGTATTTTATTGTAACTAGCATCAGGTTTTTTAATTTTTTTTAATGGAGAGACACTGTTGAGTGACTATTGTGGCTATGTTGTTTGGTTATAGCCTTTGAATGTCTGTGCCATGGGGCAGCACATCTGCCTTGGTCTGATCTTAAGGAAAGACCTTTTATTAAAATACGTGAACATTTCTCTTTTTTTTTTAGGAAAAATAAAAAAAAAAAAAATTAAAAGTGGGGGGGGAGGAGGAGGAAAAAGCCCAATTAAGATTAAAAAAATTTACTAAAAAGGTTTTTGTAACTAACTTAAATCATAGGAAATAAACTCTTAAATCAGGTCTTTAATATTTATAAGCAGCAGAGCTGATCAGCCCGTTTTTGGCTATGGTTTGTAACACTTTTTATGAGCGTGGGGGTTTCTCTGCTCCTCTGCCTCCCCGGGGGCTGCTCAGGGGTGATGCTGCCTTTTGCCAACCCTCTTTTTCCAGATCTGTCTGGCACCGGCTCCGTGATTCCAACAGGGAATCCCTCCACATGGAACTTGTCCCCTGAGGGCAGCCTGGGCTGTCTCCATGGGACTTCAGTCACGGGGTGATGCAGGACTTGGGGGGGTTAAGGGGAAAGAGGTGTTTGCCCCCGATTTCCGGAAAAAGGAAAAATTCCAGGCCAGAGAAAATGTGTTTTCCCCTTTTGAGTAAAACAGTTTCTCTGTTTTAAAACTTATACTGAAGGACCAAAGAATTCAGAATTTCACCTGTTTGTGGCCCTTACATTTTAACTTTCCATTGCCACACTGCACTCATGGCAGAGCAGCCTGAAGGAATTAGCACTAGACCCATCCCTTGCCCCCACCCAACCTCTCTCAGCACTCTCTTTGCACAAGCACATAGACTTTCTCACTTTCCTCTGGTTCTTGAAGAAACACTTCCTAAATTTAGGTTTCTATCAATTTGTTTGCTGCTTTTAAAAAAAGGAGAGGAATATTGAAATGTGAATTTATTTTCTTAAGCATCAGATGGAAAAGAGAACTTCATCTTTGCATATTTCGTGAATGTTCTGGGGGGCCACTTAAAGACAATTTCCAAACCAAATGAGGTAGGAGCAGGGGGAAGGAGCAGCATTCCTGACCCACTCCAGCAGTTGTTGCTGCCTGCTCCAGGCAGGAAGGACAAACCATAATCACAGCACTGCAGTTAAGGCTTAAGAGTCTGTGATCAGCTTTTGTGTGGTGTAAAAAGAGCTGAAATAAACCTGGTGCTAATAAGTGCAGCCCCTGTCACGTACTGTCAGGCTTCCTTCTGAAGCAGGAACTCCCTTTACAGGACACACAGTAACACAGCAGCGCTGAGGGGGCTTCAAAACAAAAGTGGGGTCCACGAGGTTCCTTGGGGAGCAGCCCAGCTGAACAGCCCTGACCACGTCTGGGTCCTGCCTCCTCACACAGACTCCTTAGTGGATAATGACATTTTCCTCCCCAGATTTTTGGGAGCTTCAGAAGCGCTGGCCTCAGTGACGAATTGGGCAGGTCAGACCCTTCGGAGCTGAGAGCTGGGGGAAGGGAGTTGTGGTTGTGTTGTGAAACCACAGCATCCTAAAGGTCAATAAACTTCTACATTATTACGGAAAACCAACCTAGAAGCAGATGGCTTGGGACAGCACTACCGTGGGTAGATGCAGAGCAACAAGCAGGGCCAGAGCTGTAGGTGAGAGCCAGGAGCTGAAGGATTTTAGCATTTTGGGCTAACAGGACCACTTTGAGCTCCTCTCCAGCTTTAGGTGCCGTAGCCATGTGCTCGCTGTGGCACGGGAGGGACCCGGGAAAGGGCCGGAGCTGGAGCACATTTCCTTAAGCAGATCCCACCCCTGGGGGTCACTGCAGCCGATCCCCTGCCGAAGGGTTTTACACTTTGTACATCTCTGAAGCTGAACCTGAGCCACTTGCAAGGCTTGTGCAGCTGAGACAATGAAGAGAATTCCTTACCCTGGGAAGGAAGCCCGTAACACTGAATGGACTCAGTCATCCCTTGCTGTTCCACCAGCCTCCGAACCTCCTCTCTTCCTCCTTTTCCCCTATCTGAGAAGGAAGAATATTACCAGTGTTTTCCTCCAGAATTATTATAATCCTTGGAGTGATGGCCAACAGCAAAATAGATGTTACTGATGTAAAACCTAGTATTTTAAAGGTGAAGTATTCCTGCAAAGTAGTGACTGCATCGGAGAGATTTCTGGGGCTTCCCCACTCCGTAGCTTCCAATGTTAAAACAAAATAAATACAGTATACGTTTTAAAAAAATAATAATAATACACACTGCAGTATTTCTGGTGGCAATTCTTGCCCAGTCCCTTCCCTGCTTTCCCCAGGAGGAAGGGCACTGGGCAGAGGCGCCCCTAGTCCGTGTAGAAGTTGGCAGAATGGTGATCAGTGGTGTAAAACGTGTTGTTGATTCCATGTATAGAACTGTGATTTCAGCTGTCGTTCTCTCGTACTCTGTAAATATGTGTTTTGGCTGTCGGAAACCTGGTTTAGACTCTTTTCTTGGCAGAGTGAATTTGCATGTGGGGCTGGAAAGAAAGAACTCAATCTGTGTCACAGTTTCCAAGGGCAGGATGGATTTTTTTTTTCTTTTTTTTTCTTTTTTTTTTTTTTAGAGGACAATAAATTTTTATTTTTTTGCTAAGAAAAAAAAAATACAAACTGAAGCGGTGTGTGCGTGTGTGTGTGCGCATGCGTGCCCGGGTGGATGTGCAGCCCCAGGCTCTGCTCTGGGGCTTGGGGAGGGTGGAGAAATCTGGCCTGTGGACCCCTTGAAACAACAGATCTGTTGCAAATTTTGCCTTTCACACAACCAAAAATGATTTCTCTCTGAGCTCCCCTTCCTTTTTGGGAGGTTGCAATTCACTTTTCTGATGGAGGTGTGGTGGAAGAGGGGGAACATCGATGCAGTGTGGTTAAGGTTGGGCAGAGACCCCTTTGGAAGTGGCAAATCCAAAACTTTCTCACCCAAATTCTTGGTCTGGATGTGGATTTATGTTCTGGCAGAGCCAGGCTGGGCAGAGGTGAGCTGTGCCAGCTCAGTGGGTACAAACAGTGTTTGTGTGTTGGCACCCAAAAGAGCACACCTGGCTTGTGGATCCAGTAATTACCTGTTAATTTTGGTCTAATTAACGCTTCAAAGGTGCATCAACCACTTCTCATTAGTCCAATCACAACAATAATCTGAATGGGCCCATTTGTATTGCAGAGTATTGGTAACACAATAAAATCAGTAGGTGTAAGTGCCAGCCCCTTCCCTCTTGTGTTCCAGCTATCCACCTGTGTCGGGTTCTTCACCAGGACGAGGAGGAGGATTGGGATTTCTTCCTCTTCCTTGGTCTTGCATTTACTAGCAGCTGGTTTTGTGTGCTTCAAGCCTTGTTTTTTAATGCTTGGGCCGTTCTGCTCCGTGGGGTTAGCTGTGCTCTGATTGATTAAGGTTTATTAGTCCTTCTCTGTAAAGGGTGGGATTTCTTTTAGGGTGGGAAAAGAGCCACACAACTGCCTGGAGCTGAGCAAAAATGAAGCTAAAACACCCTGAATGATATGGTGCAAACAACCTCAAAAGAGAGGTCAGCCCGTGCCACCTCCTCCCTGCGACACACCTGGCTGCTGGCAGCCCAGGGCAAGGTAGAGCACAGTGGTTTTTAAACAAACAGCTGAAAATGAGCTGAGACCATCTTCAAACCTCCAGCCTCGTGTAGTAAACCTTGTAATAAAATGGGGGCTGCCAAGCAGGGGCCAACTCCAGATGGGCTGCAGGGTGCTGGACCTGGCTGAAATGACACCCTGGGACAGCATCTCCACAATCCCAGACCCAGATTTGGGATATTATTTCTCTGCACTGAAACCTAAGCCAGCAAATAGCTTCCTTGGGAGCCAGCAGCGCCTTAATCCCTCCTGCTGTGGGCTCTGTCACACAGATACCAAAGGAGCTTTTTTCTTTTCCCCCCCCCACATCCAGGATTTGACCTGAGCTGACCCGGCGCCTGCTCTGCCCTCCGAGGGCACAGCTGGTGCTCAGGCACCCGGGAGGGGGATGCTTTTAATTCCCTGGTCCCTGGCAGCTCGCAGGGACCTGCTGCAGCTCAAACACAGCCACCTCCGTGCAGGGTGGGGGTAGAGGGAGCTCCAGGTGTATAATTAGTACTAATTGCAGCAAAAACAAGCTCCAAAAAACCCAACAAATTGTTAAAATCACCTGCCCTGCCAGGCATTTTTGCTGTCACACTGGGTCACCCCACATGGATGCACCCTGCAGAGCTTCTCACCACTTCCAGAGGGACCCAGGTCCCTGGCACAGGCTGGGGGTGATGCCAGGGATCTGCATCCCATGTCTGGGCTGTCAGCTGCCCAAAATGTCTCCTGCTTTGGCTGCTAGGGCTGTGATGCTCTTTATTGCTGCCCAGGCTCCAGCAGGATCCCAGGCTTCCAGAAGGTCGATAAAATTGGTGGTAAAATAAAAAAAAAACCAAACCAAACAGACACAAAAGCGATGCACATTTTTAAAAAAGGAGAAATTCAGCACCTCAAATGCCATGTCCCACCCCACTGTGCTGCTGCTCCCAGCACAGGGCCACTGCCCCAAAGCACAGAGTCAGCCCACGCATCAGCTTTGTGGCTTTTCATTTAAAATAAGAGGCTTATCCACAAGTAAATGAGGGGAAAAAGAAATTAAAAAATTTAAAAAAAAAAATGAAGGCTGGTTTGGCCATGGCTGTCCCCAGCCTGAATCAGTTGTGTTGCAGACAGGAAGGGTGGGACACGGCCAGGAGATGCGGCACTGGCAGTGACAAGCTCCAGAGGGATGGACAGGGGCAG
>NW_008239785.1:2530899-2564529 GCF_000691975.1 Corvus brachyrhynchos | reverse complement strand
TTCAGCACCTCAAATGCCATGTCCCACCCCACTGTGCTGCTGCTCCCAGCACAGGGCCACTGCCCCAAAGCACAGAGTCAGCCCACGCATCAGCTTTGTGGCTTTTCATTTAAAATAAGAGGCTTATCCACAAGTAAATGAGGGGAAAAAGAAATTAAAAAATTTAAAAAAAAAAATGAAGGCTGGTTTGGCCATGGCTGTCCCCAGCCTGAATCAGTTGTGTTGCAGACAGGAAGGGTGGGACACGGCCAGGAGATGCGGCACTGGCAGTGACAAGCTCCAGAGGGATGGACAGGGACAGCCACACTTCCACATCCCTCGTGTAGTGTTACTAATCCAGGCAGGCCAAGAAATCCCCTCAAATCCAGCTGTCCCCCCTCCACGGCTCACGGGAGCGTTGCTGCCCGAAGGTGGGGGTGAGACGGGTGCGGTGGGGCGGGCACAGGGACCCCTCTGTCCCCACACTCCCTGCAGATGTTCTGGCTCCAACACCACAGAAGTCCCGTGGTCCCGCTGGCCTTTCAGGGCCATCTTCCTGGCCCTCCCTCACTCCCTCTCCTTGGACTGCTTGGCTCGCTGCTTGCGGAGCTTAGCGAAGGCCTGAGCCTCTTTGTCCCTTTTCCTGGACTCCAGCAGCTGCAGGATCTCATCTGCCAGAGAAGAGGGGAGTGATGGTGGGAGATGCTCCCCACAGCCCCCTCCCCACGCTGCAGGGCCTCAGCCCGGCTGTGGCACCACGTCCCCGTGGGCTTGGGGTGGTTGAGGGGGAGCCGGGTCTGGGGCACCCGTCCCATGTCAGCCTCCTCGGTGTCGAGGCCGGGCAGGTGGCACAGGGGGAAGAAGGCTTCGCCCTCCAGGTCGTTGGCCCCCAGCACGTCGTAGTCAAACACGGTCAGCAGCAGACAGGCCCCCCCCTGCCGACACTTCTCGGGGGGGATCAAGCTGCAGGGGCACGGCAGGCTGGGGATCATCACATCCCACCCCCTCGGTCCCAAAATTCAACCTTCCATGCTCCACACTGACCCAAACCCCTCAAAACTCAGGGCCCCAGCGCAGCCCCGCACCCTCCCCGGTGTTTGGGGGGACCCCACTGGGGTGCAGGGGGTTAAATCCCTGGACAGGGCGCAGTTCCTGGAGCAGCAGCCCCATGGCAGAGGCTCTGTTGAAGCCTGAGGGGCTGTGGGGACTGGGGGGCCCCTGGTGGGCGTCAGCCCCTACATACAAGTCGAAGGCTTCATCGAAGAGGGGGTGCAGCTCGTTCTTCTTGCACTGGGTGGTCCGGGCCACCACCTCGGGGAACTCGTGCCGGGGCTCCAGCGTGAGCTGGACGAAGGGGTCGCTGGAGCCTGGTGGGGTGCAGACATCAGCCCCTTCCCCATGCCCCTCTGCCCCGGGATGAACCCGGCTGGGGAGGCTGGGACACACTGGGGTGGCTGCAGGAGGGGGGCAGGGCACTGTCACCACAACCCCCAGCCCGGCCCGGGCTCCTGGAGGGTGCGGGAGCCGCCCTAACCCCGCCCGCACAGCGATCGGCCGCGGGTGGCCGCAGGAGGAGTGACCTCTCCTGGAGATCTCCCCGAACGGCAGCCGGACCGCGAGCAGGTCCCTGCTCATGTGGCTTTTTATCCGCGACTGCTTTGCACGATGAAGAAAAGCCGCCTGCCCTGGCTGCTGGCCGGTGGGATGTGGGTACTGTGTCCTGCCTGGTCCTGCCTGCCACATCCCACTGGACCACCCCGGACCAGTGCAATAACCCCCCTTTTCCCCCAAATCCACCTCCTTGGGTAAAGAAAGAAATCGAGAGAGAGTCCAAGCACTGCCAGCACCTCTCCTGACTGGGGCATTCCAGGGACCAAGGACAGGGGGTGCCGGGGCAGTGGGGCTCCCCTGCCCACCCAGGGGGGTCCTGGGACAGTGGGGCTGCCCTGCCCACCCACACCCACCGTTGGAGTCCAGTGGGATGAGGTTGGTGGCGTTGAGCACTTCCACATGGAGTTTCTGCTCCAAAGGCCGGTACAGAGCTTTGATGGTCACGGCCCCGTACTTCTCTGAGCTGGTGTCCAGCTGGAAAGTGGGGTACAGGGATAAGGGTGCTGTCCTTCATCCTCATCATGGAGGGGAGGCACAGGGTCTGGCAGAGGCTGAGCAGGAATTCTGGGGTACCCAGGGTTTGCTGGAATCCTCTGGATGCAACTGAGCTCACTCCTCTCAACACTGTGGCAAAACCTGCCCCAACAGCCCCAGGACTGGGAGGAAATTCCACATTTCCACAGGCAGGGCCTGTGAGCAAGGGTGGGATGCGGGAAGAGGTTGGGAGCACCATCTGGACTCCTACCTGCTGCTGAATCCTGTTGCTGAAGTATTTCTGGATGAGTTTGCGGCTGCTGGCGGAGCAGAGGGCCAGGTGAGTCTCCAGTGTCTGTGGGGAGGGTAAGAGGTGATGGTCAAGCACACAGACAGGTCCACAGCCTGGGGATGTCCTTCCTGGCAACCCTCCCTCCCAAAGATTCCCACGGGGACTCCCCATCCCCATCCCCATCCCCATACCTGGAAGGTTGCAGTGTGGAGGGTCTCCAGCGGCAGCCCGCAGCCCTCGGCGTGGAAGCACAGCTCCAGGCTCTGGGGAACAAGGATGCTGTCAGCCACCAACCAAACCCCTGTCCCTGCCAGGGACCCCCTGCTTCCCCCTGGTACCTTCAGGGCACAGAACAGCCTCTGGTAGTGCTGGACCGAGGGCACCTGCGGCCCCCCTGCTGCTGAGAGCACGGACAGGGTGTGGTGCCACAGGAGAGTGAGGAGGCTGCAGGGGAGAGGGAGGCTGTGAGCAGGATCCAGGGGGTGGGCTGGGGAGATGGTCTTCAGCTGAAGGGCTTTGCAAAGCCCCAGCAGAAAGTGCCTCATCCTGCCAGCCCTGAAGTGGGATGGCCCCAAGCCACACGGAGCTGAGGGGATGCTCCTGCCCGAGGGATGGTGACACTGGTGGCCTCTGCCACAGTGCATCCCAAGTGCCCTGGTCACCTTTTGAAGTTCTCCTGGACCAGATGCTCATTGAGGTACTGCAGCTCCGACTCCAGGAACTTCATGAGCGGGATGATGGACTGCAGCAAGAGGAGAGGGGCATTGGGGAGGGCAGGGGGGCTGTGTCCAGCAGGGCAAAGCAGGCTAGGGAGGATCCCAGAGGGGCTCCTTCCCACAGAACATAGGCAGGCTGTGCCTGGTCTGGTCCTGCTGCTGACACAGGCATCAAGCGAAGCATGTGGAGGTCTGGGCCCCGTCACTGGTGTGTCCTGTGCCCCAGGCGTGGGCAGGGAGCAGCGATGGAGGGTGACAGAGGCCTCCACCAAGCAAGAAAAGACTGCCCAAAAAAGATGGTCCAGGAGGGGCTGGACTAGATACTTACATCCTCAGGCTTCTGGGTGTCACTGGAAGATGAGAGCTCCTGGATGTGCCTGGCAATGCCCTTTTCCAGCTGCCAGGGAGAAATGCAGGAAGAGACTTGGACCCTGCCCTCTGCATCAGCCTCCCCATGCCCAGCTCCACCTTGTCTCCATCCCAGGAGCATTATGGGCTTCAGGACACCTTGGGTGAAACTGCTCTGCACCAGGTGAAAGCCAAGGGGGGGGTCAAAAGGCAGGTGGTCACCTTGGTGGCCAGGGCTTGCACCACATCCCGGACCTCATGGTCCAGGCAGGCCACGGTGCTGTTGAGCTGGTTGTGCAGAGCGTTCTGGATCTGCTGTGGGTCGATGACGCCCCTCATGCGCTGCTCCAGCTGGGCCCAGTCCAGCTGTGACGGCAGCTTCAGCATCAGCAGCCGGAGCTGCTCGATGTTGTTCACCACAATGCAGAGCTGGGGAAGGTGGGTCTGCTTCAGGGTGTCCACACTCCCTGAAGCATCCCACATCCCATCCCCAGTGCGATCTCCACCACTATTGCCATTCCTATCTCCATCCCCATCCTCATCCCTAGTCCATCTCCATCACTACCTCCATACTCATTTTCACCTTCACCTGTGTCCCCATCCCCATTCCGCTCCCCCTGCTCACACCATTTCCCTCCTGATTTTCCAGGATTATGGCTTTTGATGGCCAACTGGTCCCTGTGGAACCCAAACTGGGGATGTCAGCTAGGTTCTCAGCAGCTCAGCTCCCTCTCTGCCCAGAAACCAGGGCCAAATCCTGCCTTTCCTGGAGAAACCAGGACAGGTTGCAATACCAACCTTGTTGGCTGCCTCGCCCTCGTTCCGCTCACTCAGCGACAGAGCCTCAGCCCTCTCCTTGATGAGCTTGCAGTACATCAGGGAGATCTTGCACATGTCCTGCAGGACAGAGAGGAAACCAACGGGACTGAACCAGGCAACACAGGGACCACCGTGGGCTCAGGGAACCACATCACTGGGGAGTACTGGCTCCTTCAAGGAGACACATCTCCAAGAGGAGGAGGAAACTCCAGGTGCTGGTGCCCAGGTGTACAAACCTCCAGGAGATTGACCATGATCATGAAGGCTTTGTCAGGGTCTGGCCAGTTGAGCTGCTGCCAGGTTGTCACGATCTGGGCGTAGCAGGTGGACAGGTCAACAGTGGATGTGCTGTGCTTTTGGTACCCGCAAGGCTTCAGCTGAGGGGCAGAGAAGGCAAACACAGCTCCTTATATAGAGATGCCATCCCAGGCAGCAGAGCTGCTTCTTTACTTTGGGGCTCTCTGGCCCATCATCAGCTCCTTATATCCCAACATCACCACACAACCACTTTGGAGAGTGGAGGAGATGAGGATGGACAGAGCAGCATGAGCTCCCTGCTTCCCTCCATAACCAACCCAGCTTTGCTGGACCCCACTGAAGAGCAGGGAGAGGAGCCTGTGGCCTCATGGCTGCCTTCTCTTCTCTTCTCTCTTCCCAGAGGTTGGAAGCAAAGGGGATTCTCACAGCATGGCCCAAATGCAGGGTCCTCAGCTCACACGGGCTGCCAGGGAGCAGCGAGGGAAGGGACACAGGGACATTGTGTGGGGCCAGGGTGAGTGGGATCATCTGGCCCAGGGGACCACATACTTTGTTATGTCATTTGGGAGAGGAACCAGGAGCTCCTGGGCTGCCAGAGGCACCTATGTGGTGGTCTCAGTGCTGTGAGCCAGGCACAGCAGTGAGGCATGGAGGACAGCTGGAGTGTCCCCAAAGGGAGGAGGGAGACTTCTCCTCTCCACGTTACCTGGTCCATCTGGATGGCTTTCTGAGCCCTCTCTAGCGTGGTGGTGTAGGCCTTCTGCAGCCACAGGGGCAAAGCTTCCTCGAACCACTGGTGGAAATTGCTCAGAGCCAGAGGTCCATCCCTAGGGATGAAGGCACCGGCTTCTCCAACCGCACAGCAGCGGCACGGGGCCGTCACCCCTCCTGCTCTCACATCACTCCTCCTGCTCTCACACCAACCCCACTCAGAGATGAGCCCAAAACTCTCCTGGTGATGCTCCCATTGACACCAGACACCAACAGCCTGCTCTGCCTGGGGTGCAATTAGTGAGGTAGGTGTGTGGGAAGGATCTGGAGATCCTGTCAGTTAACTGCTCGATCCCTCCCTTCCGCGCCTCCCCTCTCCTGGGCTTGGATACCTCCTTGAGAGGGAGTCCTTCATCTCATAGAGCTCCTGCATCTTCCTGTAGAGATCAAAGAGGCTCTCAGCTGTGGGTCTGGACATGCTGCTGTCCACCTTGTGCAGCTGCTCCTGGACATGCTCCGCAACCTGAATGGGAGCAAGGACGGGGGGACACAGTGAAGTCCAGCCAGGAAGGCTCCTTCTGGAGTCAGGGTCAGCTCAGGGGACTCCTATTCCTTTTGGGTGGCATTTCAGAAGATTTGTCGGGTCAAATAGTCACCATCATCACTCTATGGGTGCACAGGGAGAGACAGGCAGTTTCCCTTGCTCCCTTTCCAGGATTGCAACAAGCAGTTGCCTCCTGAAGGGTGGCCAAAAACCTCAGCCTGTCTTTAGACCTTAGTTCCTCGAGGGCAGAGCAGCCCAGGCTTGCTCACCAGGCTCTCCAGCTCCAGGTAGGCAATGGAGAAGATATTCAGCTTCAGGTTGCTGCAAGAGAGAAACATGGAGTCAGGAGCCTGCCAACCCCAGCCCAGCAAAGGCAGCCCAGCAAACCCTGCCGGGCCACGTCCTGGGTGAGGACAGCAAAGCTCTAAGGGGCAGAGATGGGACCAAAGATCCCATCTGGGGAGCCCAAAGGCCAAGGAATGAGGCATCAAAGTGCTCTGTCACTCTTGACCCCAGGGAAGGTGGATGGGGGCGAGATCAAGCACTGAAACCTACGTGCTGAACAATTTATTCCAGATCTTTTGGCACTGCTTGAGATCTTCTATCACCTCCAGAAGGAGCTTGGACAAGGCTTTGCTATTCTCCTCTATGCTCTGCAAAGGAAGGAACAGCTTGTTTTGGATGCTCAGACATTTTGAGGTGACTTTATCGTGTCGGAGAGACAGAGGTGGGAACTGACCTTCACCATGGGCTTGAGGTGCTGCTTCTGCATGTGAAACCACTCCGTGGTGCCTGACTGCAAGAGAGGAGTCCTGGTGGGATGGCAGGGAAGCAGGAGGAGCAAAGCCAGCTCTGTCACCCCCTTCACTCTCCCTGTCCCCTGGGTGGGGTGAGGACCTGTGGTGGGAACCACAGGCTGGGGCCACCAGGTTGAAGAGGGGCGAGTATTTCCCACACCATGGTGATCCGTGGGGATTTGCTGAGCTGTGGGCATTGGGCAGGGGATGGAAGGGAAGGGAGACCCAGAGGGTCCCACCCTGCTGGGGCTGGGGCGGGTGAGACCCCCAGTACCTTCAGAGCTGTGGAGACCATCTGGGGAAGGTCAGGGCTGGGTGTGCAGAGCTCACGGAAAGCTTTTGTTTTGCACATCTGAACCAGGACCCTACAAAGTGAGAACCTCGAGTGAAACCCAGCACCTGCCATGAGAAACAAACACCTCTTCCCCCAGAGAGACAGCCCAAACAGACTTCCCCTCCCAGTGACATTCCCCACAGGGAGCCCAGGCTGAGGGATGGGACAGGACAAGTGTCACAGCAGCCTAGACAGGGGAGGAAGGGCTCACACTGGTTTTGCTCGAGCTCAGGGGCTTGGCCATTACAGTGGCCAAGCCACAGGACCCCACACACAGCTGGCACCAGTGCCCAACTCACCGCAGCAGGGACTGGAGCCTCTCCGTGGACCTCGGCACGGAGAGGGGGAAAATGATGCGGAACCTACGGATGAGGGAGACCCCGTAGGTCAGCAAGGACTGGAAGGACTCGGCCAGCTCTGCTTTCTGAGGAGAAGAAAGGAAACATGCACTGTCCTCCTCAGTGACAGGGAGATGCTGGCAGGACCATGGCACCACAGTGGAGGGAGCTGGTGCTCCCGTTCCTTTCCAGCCTGCTCCAGGAATGGGAGAAAACCCCTGATGTCTCTGGTAGCTTCTCCCTGGAGGGGCTGAACTGAGCTTTGTGCTTAAACCTCATTGCTATGCATGGAAAATTCAGTGTCTCAGCAGGGTGCAGGGATGCTCTGGGAAAACAGGCTGGGAGAAGCAGAAATTGGGTCATGTTTGAGTTTTGCAGGGGGTTGGGATTGACCTGATGGCAGGGATGGAGGAGGAGGAGGATGTCAGTGCAAAGGGTAAGGGGTTCTTCACAGAGAGGGGGAACAAAGCACTGGGAAATGCCCTGCAGACATCCTGGCACCCCTGTACCCCACAACCTCCTGCCCTTCCTGGAACACTGGGAGTGAAACAGCCCCAGGAGCTCCTGGGAGGAGAGGCTCAGGGTTGGGTGCCTGGGGCACCTTCCCCTGATCTCTGACCCCGCACGTGGTGCTGGAGCCCCCTCACCTGCTCTGGCCTCAGGCGCTCCCGCACCCACTGGTACTCGATGCTGGTGATCTGGTGGAGGAGTTTTTCCTGGTTTTTTTTTTTGGTTTTTTTTTGGTTTCTTTTCCTTTTGGCTTCGTTCCGAACCGCAATTCCCGGTGCCGGGGGCGCCCCGCCCCCCCCCCCCCCCCCAGCCACAGCTGGGATCACAGGGGCAGCACCCAGGTGTCCTGGGGGCAACACCTGAGCTCATGGGACACACCAGCTATGGCCAGATGGTCCCAGGGAAGGTTTTGGGGCCCTTGACCCCCCAGGTGCTGCACTGGGGCTCCCTGGGTGTGGGGTACTCACGCCATGTCCTGGTGGAAGTCGGAGAGGTCCTTCTGTGTGGCGTGCAGGTACAGCACGGTGCTGGCGTGGCTGCTCAGCTCCCCGTCCCAGGAGGTGCTGCCGGCCTGCTGGGGGGAAAGGGGGAGGGGAATGTGTCCTGGAGCAAGACAGGATGAGCGAGGAGGGGGACAGGCACCATGGTGGGGTGTATTTGCAGGAATGGGAGCCCCAGAAGGATGCCTGGCACCATCCTGACCCTCATTCCCATCACACAAGTGTCGGGGTGTGGGCTGCAAAGGAAGCTCTCCCCCAGCCCAGCTGCTGGAGGGCTGATTCTGGTGCTGGTACCAGCACTGGTGGTACCTGGTGCTGGAGGATCTCGTAGGACACCAGCTGCTGCAGGAGGTGGCGGTGGACGGTGTAGCTTGGCTGTGTCCGGCTGCTCGTGGTGGCTCTCTGGAAAGAGACAAGGCAGAGAGAACCATCACCTGCCTGGACACACAGGGACACTGTCACAGTGGGGACACAGCACCCAAAAAGTGAGCCTGGAGAGCCAAGGGCTGCAGGTGCACCAGGAGCAGGGTCTGGGGAGGGTCCAGCTCATGCAGACCCTGGTGCTGGCACCTCTGCTCCTGGGGCAGGCCCCAGACAAGCCCCAAGGGACAGGCAGCTGTCCCATCCTGCCCAGGCAATGGGAAAGGACCCCTCTTCCCATTCCATCCCACCTTCTTGTGAGTCAGTAGGAACTGCAGGTGACAGTGTCCCCGGTCGGGATAAGTCTCTGTCCGTGGCTCCAGCTGGTACCAATGGTCATTCCAGCAGTGCAGGTCCTGCGGGCACAGAGGGACAAGGGGGAAGCCGTGGGCAGCCTTCCCAGGAGAAGGATCTCATTCAAAGCCCAGGGGATCTTCATCCCACTGCGTTCATGGAGCAGGAGATTGGATTAAAAATACAGGATATACAATGACTGAGCGTGTTGGAATGACTGTGGCACAGTGAGGGACCTGACATCACTTCGTGGCTCTGAGACAGGATCCAGGCTGTGCTGGGTGCTGCCACAGGGCTGGGATCCTGCCCGGATCCCAGGAGGTTGAACTGGCGCCTGGGGAGCCCCTTGGAGGAGGGGATGCACTGGGCGCTCACCTTCAGGCGCACCACCACGTTCCCCAGGAAATCGTCCTGCCCTTTGTCTTTTCGAGCGTCTTTGAAGATCCTGAAAGGCACAGACAAAGGATGGGGTGGGAAGGTGTCCTGCAGCTGTGACCCGGCCGTGCTCGGGATGCAGAAGGGTGACACAGACCTGCCACCCCACCTCCCTCCCTCCCTCCCTCCCCCCGTCCTTCCAAAGGCGATTTTTAAAATCCAGCAGGCAAATAAACGTTTTCCACCCCCTCTTTCCTCAGCAGCCTTGGGGCCACACCGGCACCAACCTTTTGAGGCCGTGGAGGTCCGTCAGCTCCCCCAGCTTGTGCCGCATCGACTCCACCACGTCTGAATCCCTGCGAGGACGGGAGGCAAAACCCACCGCGGGGGAAGGGGGGGAGACCCAGATGAGGGAAAAATAGAGCAGGGAATTGCAATGACAGTGGAGAAGGGAAAGTACAGGAGCAGGGAAGTGTCAGGATTGAGGCCATCCCAAAACCCAGCCCAAATCTGCGAGCGCGTGGCTTCTCTCCATAAATTAAACCAGGGCTTAGGACCAGCCCTGCCTGGGCACAGCCAGCCTGGGTTTTCTCTCCTGGCACAGGTCACATCCTGCACTGAGCACTGCTCCACAGAAGGTGATGGGGAAAGGGGTCCCCAGCTGCTTTCTGAGCCTTTAAAAGGGTGCAGGTTGAAGGAACACCCCAGGGATTCTCCCAGGAGGCAGAACACCCTCGGGGCAGGGTCCCGGGGTCACTGGGATGCTGTCACTCACCACATGTCCAGGTGGAAGCTGGCTGTCTCCGCATCTTTAAACTCCCTGCAAGGCACCAGGGGATGCTGTTACTCGAGTAACATACCAGTGGTGAACCCTCCATCCACACCCAAGAGCCCCGGCCTCCCCCTGCACCCCCCCGGAGAGCAGAGCCAAGGGGTGGGGCTGGATTACAGGATGAACGTCTCGTTCCACACCGGGCTGAGGGTCTGGTTTATGACTTGGGTGCGATGGATTTGGTCTTCGGGGATGAGGTCTTTGACCACTGCCTTCATCCTCTTCTTGTGGTCGGGGTGGGCTGGTTCCTGGCTCCTGACCTCGATGCCCAGCAGGCAGTAGGGGTCACTGAGTCCTGCGAGGGCGGAGGTGTGGGAATTCCACTCGGGAGCAGCAGCTGCCCCTCTTCCCACAGGACACCCACCCGTCTCCACTTACCGCTGACGTCTTTACCCAAAATCCCCTTGGCTTCCTTCACAGTGGCTTTCAGGCAGTAAATGGGGCTCTGGAAAAATGAAGAAATAGCTATTAATGTGTGGGGTCACCAACCCTGTGAGGAAGGATCAACCCTGCCAGGAAGGAACAACCCTGCAAGGAAGGATGGGGCTCGAGCAGGACCACACCATCAGCTCCCACCCAAGCAGTGACAACCCCAGGGCACCCCAAATCACAATCACAGGGGCTCAGAGGCACTGCAGCCACCCAGCACCACCCCAGCTGCATACTGGGGACACTGTACCTCCAGCTCCATGACCTTCTGCATGATGACACTGTGCTCCTCTGCGTCCATGCCAAAAGCCTGTGTGGATATCGGGGCTGCTGATGGATGCTGCCCTGTTAACAGGGGCTGGAGCACAGCCAGGGGCTTCCTGCTGCTCCCTGGGAGCCAGCTGCAGCCCGAGGAGAGAGGAGAGCAGCAAAGAGCCCGGCAGGAAGGCTGGGGACCAGCTGAAAGCCCTTGAGGGAGAGCCTTCTTCCCACCATCCCCAGCCTAAGATAAACACTTCTCCCCAGGGCTAACATTTCCCAGCCACAGGCTGCTCCCAGCCCTCCAGCTGGATGCTGCTGCTGCATCTTTTATGGTGCTTGTTAAGAGCTCCCTCTGAGTGACCCTGTAGGGCCCAGAGGAATGATTATTGTCTCCAAACAACCAGAGGGAAAGTGTGTGTGTGGAGTCAGGGCAAGTTCTGAGCAGGTGGGATGGGGCACTTCCACATCCTAGCTCCTGGAGCCTCTGGTCAAGCCCAAGCCCCTGGCACATGGAAAGCACAACCTTATTCAGCTTTAATATTCTCAAGTTTGCAAGTGAAAGTTTGTTATTCAGCCTCCTGAGAATTTTGTGGTCTCTTGTGAACCACCAGAGTAAAACAAAGCCCATTTAAAAACCCACTGAGTGAGCTTGGGGCATAACAGACCCCCACCATCCCCTGTAGCTGGGAGGATGGATGTGTCAGGGACCAGGTTTTGGGGACCCTGTCAGGAAGGGACACACCTTCTGCACGTAGGAGTAGAGCTCCTGGGAGTCCCCGATGTGCTGCTGCTCGGGCTTGCCCAGGCGGTGCTGGATGGTGTAGAGAACCTCCTCGTAGAGCAGGGCCAGCTGTGGGGGGACAGTGCTGGCACCTCGTGTGGGGACAGCCAGTGGGGACATGCTCCGTGCATCCCCCAGGATCAGCAGACTTCCTCCTCACAGCTCCCTGAGCTCCTGGCACCCCCTGCATCCAGCCCTGCCCGCCCACACCGGCTGTCCCTGGGGAGCATCTCCAGGAGCTGAGCCATGTCCCCAGGCCCCTGCAGCACTGCCACCCCCTCCAGCACCACCAAGGGACACCACAGCAGGGCCATGCTCGTACCTCGTCCTTGGAGAACCGGTGGGACAGATCCATCTGGGGAGAGAAGAGAAGCAGAGAGGTTTCCCATCACGAGCGTGGTTTGAGGAGGAAATCGCGGCCGGACAAGGCAGGGCAGCCAGGACGGGGTGGCTTCACCCACAGCACATGAGGGTGGGATGTCCCAAAGGATGCTGTGACACCCCACAGCCGAGGGGAATCACCCACCAGCAGGGCAGCACGGGGGGCTTCCCCCCCAGCCCCATTAATTGAGGAGGGGGCTGCAAGGGTGGCAACAGCAGCTTGGGGTTACCCCCAGGAGGCTTTAAAAGCCAACCACCCACCTCTCACCCCCTAGAGCTGCTCATTCCAGCAGCACCAGGCTGGAGAGCAAAGCAGCTGAGGCACAGGGCAGGGGGCCAGAGCACAGTGAGGAGCTCCAGGCTGGGCAGGGAGATGCCAAAAGCCATCAGGATTTGGTGCACTGCTGCAAATCTCTGAAAGCTGCAAGGGTGCACTGCTCATTCCCCACATGAAGGGTGACCAGCAACAGCACTGACTTTCCAAACGAGAATTAAATCCAAGCGGTGACACCACCAGAGGAAGGGGACCAGTGTCCCTGTGCCATCTGCTACTGGTCCTGGCACTGGAGCCTCTGGGAATACAAGGGGTGACACCAAAAAATGTAACAGAAGTTTTTAAAATGAGTTTGGGCTTTTCTGGGCTGAGAGGCATTTGCAGAGCATGGTCCCAGCACCTGCTCATCCAGGGCTGGTGGAGATGGATGGATGCATGGATGGGTGGATGGATGGATGGACAAGTCCTACCTGTGGGTCAGCCCAGGCCCCAAAGTGACCTTAGGATACCCCTAACAGAAAAAAATAAACCAACCCTGAGCTTGAACATTAACATTTGCTTATGGCAAATCTAGGGCTGGCATAATCCCCCGGCCATCTGGACTGAATTCAACCCTTCCGGCCCTGGCAAGTTTAACCCTTGAGCTGCTTCTCTCCCACCTGCCTCCACATCCCTTCTTGTACCCACTGGTGAGTGCTGGGGGCAGCAGCCCCTGTGAAAGGGAAACCTGTTGCACTCAGGAGGGTCCCAGCCTGCCCCTGCCCAGGGACCATCCACCTTCTGCTGCTGCTGGCACTGTCCTGCCTGTGCCAAGGCATGGGGGACATGGCCCCATCCCAAATCCTTCAGCATCCCCACAGTCAGCACTGCCCCATGGCAAGGTCACAAGTGCAGAGGGGACAGAAAAAGGATTTTATTTCTCTGCTGCTGTTATTTATCAGCAAGACACGAGCATCTGCTCCTTGCCCAGCAATGGGGCAGCACAGGAGGGCAGGGGGAGGAATCCCTGCTGGTTTTGGGAGCAGCTCCCTGCTGTTCCCTTCTGCCCCCGGACACGCTGCGGGATCTGCTCCATGCTCCCATGTGCACACGGGACTGGTTAAGCTAAAGCTGAGCTGAGCCACCAGGACATGTTTACTGCTGCTAATCCCCATGCCAAGAACCCAGCTCAAATCCAGGAGTGTTGCTTAAATCGGGGTCTAGATACAGCCACCGGCATCAGCCCACCCCAGCAGCTGCAGCAGTGAGGGCTGCAGGGACAGGCGTGCTCGAGAGGGAGGACAAGTCCACCAGGACAGATCATCCCAGGAGTCCAACACGGGGGACTGTGCCCTCGTGCTCTCAGCAGAGCTGTGGGTCCCATCTCATGGGAACAGACGCAGGGACACAGAGGAAGTGCGTCAGGTTGGGATGGCCCAGAGCAGGGCTTGGGGGAGCTGCTGGCAGCAGAGACCCCAGAGGGGCTGGGAGGGGGCTGGGAAGCCATAGCCAAGCTAAAAGGGGACCCTCAGTGGGGGCACAGAGCTGCAGCTGACCCCGTACTCACCCTGGGGTGCACATTTACATGGGTATGGTACCCCCATCCCTTGGTGACCCTGGCAAAGCATCACACCCAGGACGTGGCCTCGGCCCCTTTTCTCTCATTCCCCTTTTACAGCCTCAGCACCCAGCGCTGCCCCCCCGGGTCCCCTGGGCACAGCCACCCTGACCCTGCCTGGTGTCATCGCACCCCAAATGCTCTCCCCAGCCCCCCGGGCTCAGAGCCACCTACCTCGGGGCTCTCCTCCCCGGGGAGGGTCCCCTGGGGGCTCCCACCAGCACGATCCATCTCAGGGGGAGGCTGAGCGTGGGGCAGGGCTGCAGCTCTGCCTGAAGCTGTGGCCTCCCTCGCTTGCTCAGAGGAGGAAACCACAGACCTTATCACGGCGTGGCCATTTTAGCAAAGCGGAAACGTGCTCAGGGCTCCTTCCAGAGCACCCCAGGGACGCAGGCGCCCCGGCGTCCCCACAGCATGGGGACTGTGTGGCACACATGGGCTGGGGGCAAAAGGAAGGTGTCACATCCAGTCCCTGCTATTGCTTATGAGCCTGGAATTGGGAGTAAGTGGAGAGAAATAGTCCTGAGAAGGCTAAGGCCAGCAGGGGAAGGGGAGATGGAGAGGACTGGTGGAGGCAACAAGAAGGATCTGGGCTCCAAGGTGTCTTTTGGATCCATCGTGCCTTGAGAGCGCCTTGAGAGCACAGACAGGGACCTTGTAGAAAGCAGGGGGGGTCTTCAGCCCCGGGGGGTGGAGGGGATTTGAAACCCCATGCAAAAGCTGCAGGGTGAGAAGTCCTTGCAACACCCAGGAGCGTTGCACAAGGTTGGGCTGAGAACAGATGCAGTAAAGAGCCAAAAACAGCACCAAGAAAGGGCCTGTGACCTTTTCCCCAAACGGGCTGTCCAGAAAGAGCTACTGAGAAAAAAAAGCAGCAAGAAATGAAGTTGAAAATTTGTTCTTTACTATCAGCTTTCATTCTTGTAAACGCTTTATCTGATTGGAACCTGCCAGGCAGTTGCCTGTCACAGACCGGCAGCCGTGCCCTCCCCTCGCAGATCCCTATCAGGATGCTCTCACTGATAACAAACTGGGTGGGGGAAGGCCTGGCTGGGCATCAGGAGATGGCATGGGGAAGAGCCAGCTTGCTCCTGGGTGTCTGTTGTGCCTACAGACACAGCTGAGAGCGGCCTGGGCTTTGGAGGAGCTCTTGAGCTGCACAAGCATTTGCTGCTCAGCAGCCAGACCCACAGGCTGGGGAAGGACAAGGATGACAGCCCATGCTCAGTGTCACTGCTGGGGTTTGGTGTCCCTGCCGGGGCTGCTGAGGAGCCACAGGCCCTGTGCTGTGTTCCCAGCCTCTTTCTGTCCCCTGGAAGGTCCAAAAGCCATTAAAAAGGTGCTTCAGCTGTAACACAGGCAGCAGTGGCTCCACATTGGGATCAGTGGTACTGTGCAGGCACTCAGGGATTTGTGCTGAATCCAAACAGGAAACCATGACCATGGAAACTGCACTGGAAAGTTTGTCTCCTTAACAGCAGGGAAGGAGTCAGAGTCCATCAGCACAGAGACCCAGAGCACACTGGCTCCAAGCACGGCTGCAGGAGGATGCTGGCAGCAGCATCCCTGCGAGAGGAGGAGGGCAGGCAGCCAGGCCCTTCCAGCCTTGCACTCATCCAGTCCTTCAGTTGAGGCAGGTTAGTTTAGGACCTTCCCTTTGCCCTGGAACCCTGTAAGAGCAGGTGATAATGGCAAAAGGGTTCCCTGAGGTTGCAGGACCAGGAGATGGACAAAGGGCTGAGAGCACAGGCAGGGGGTTGATGTGGGGGGCAGATTTTCTTTATCCAGGTCAACCAGTACAGGACTGGGGCCAAGAGGGGCTGCACAACATAAACACAGTGAATTGCCAGGGCAGAGGGATGCCAAGATAATCTACAGAAAAATAATCCAGAGATACAGTGAGACACCAAAAAGCTGAAATCCACTCCTGTGATTTGTCAGCCTTGTCCCCTGAGGTCTGAAAAAAGCTGCTTGTTACACTTCTGCTGTCTCCCCTGACAGGAGCTCTGGTAACTGTCCCCAGGAACTGGGTGCCCCAAGGAACTGGGCGCCCCAAGGAACTGGGCTTCAGAACCCTTTCTTGTGCACTCCCCAGTTTGGCACTGGAGCCCCCTCCTCACCCCACATGTAGTGAGAACGCCCGTTCCCTTTGGTGCCAGAGATGCTCAGAGGTGCTTACCCAGCCCTGCCAGCCTCAGCCTTGGCTTTATCCAGCCTTTTCCCATTGGCTCACCTTGGGCAAACAGCTTTAAAAGCATCTCCTCCCTTGCTGATGGAGGGAGACGTGGTGGAGAAGCTGATTCTTGCCCCGTGACACACACAAATGCAGTTTATTGATCTGGGACATCAGTGCTCTGCTCCCCTGCAAAATGTTGTCAGTGGGAAGTAGAGAAAAGTGCACAATGGCCTTTGGAAACCATTGCTGTCATCTCTGCTTTTAGCTTTGATTGCAAAAGCAAAATCTGGCCCAGCAAAGAGCAACCCCAGAGGTGAAGGCAGGACACGGACACAGCATCCTTGAGCTGCTCACACCTTTCACTGCTTCTTGCCAACAAAAAATAACAGCAGTCAGGATGTCTCTTGCCTCAACCAGCACAGAGAACAGCTGAAAGAGTTTAGTCAGTCCTCAAATCCACTTCTTTCCTCCTTGTAACACTGGAGAAAAAAAATCCAGTCATAACTATTGCTAAACATCAGGCAGTGACCCTCCAGCCAGGAGCTGGTGGCTGGGCTGGGGTTGTGCAGGCTTTACAAAGGAAAAGTTCAGCTGCAGTGTGGGAGAGTCTGTTTAAAAGCACTTTCCCCAGCAGCTCCCCAGGTGGCCACTGCCTGGTTTGCAATGCCCACTGAAATGCTCAGGCACAGTCCGGCAGGGTGGGCAGCACTCAGCTCCCATCAGAGGCCAGCACGGTCCTTAGGCAGGACTCAGTGCAGGGATCACAGGGATTTGAGCCTCTCTGTGTGCCAAGGGAGAGCTGTTTGGTCCTTTTCCCCCCCGGGTTTTACCAGCAGCCATCCCTTCCACAAAATACCGGTGACAAAAATCACCAAGCTCCAGTATTTGCACCTCGAATTACTCCTTGTCCAGGAAACAATAAGAGAAGCCCTAAAGGCAGCTCCAGAATGAGCAAGGATTTCTAGTTAGTAGAGACAATCCTGGCAAACTCCATTCCCCACGCTGGCAGACAACTAGCAAAACATCCCAGACATCCGAGGCAGGACTTTCCAGAGGGAGGGGGGCGGCATTCCCCACAACAGCCCCCCCTTCCCACACCGTCAGTCTGCCTCCCAAAATAGCCACCATATTTATGCACAATATGGACTGAAGCCTTATGTTCCTTTTAAAAAGAAGTCATCCTAAAGGAAAACCCTTTATACCTGTCCCCGGTATAACTAAAGTCCACAGGTCGCTGGTGAATGGGGTTGTAGGGGCTGCTGAGAAAACAGATCTCCAAAGAACAAGCATCATCACCTTCTTTATAGGGAATCATCTTCCCCTTAAAGGAAAACCTGTTAGGAAAGGACTCTCCATCAGCATTAATAGCAGTTTATCTCCTACCTCTTGTCTCGATCCTGAAGCCGCAGCCTGGCCTCACCCTTATCTCTCGGATGGAAATGGGCAAATAGTCAAAAAACTGATTTCAACATGTCCCTCCCTCACTTCTCCTTTTAACCACGGGTCCAATGACTCTGCAAAACCCAGTGGTGCCTTCCAGGCTTTGGCAAGGTGGACAGTGCAGTCACTAGGCAGGGGGGAGGAAGGTGGTTTCAAAATGAGAAAGACATCCCTGTTCTCCCTCTTTGGGGCTGCCCAGGTGGGGAATCCCCCTGAGACCCACTGGGTGCTGTGGGGCCAACGATTCCATACCTGGGAGGGATGTCAGTCATCCCCCCTCCCTGCTTCCTGTGGGGCCTTCCAGTTACTCCTGCCCTGACCCCACATCTCTCCTGCCACAGGCTCTCCTGAGCACTTTGGGGGCACCTCCCAAAAGATGGTGGTACCTGGGAAGGAAGTGGGGAACACACAGCACCTCCCACCTCATTTGGGGCATCTTAGAAGGATGTCAAGGCAAACTCCATCCTTCTGGGAAGAGCAAAGGGGACTCCCAGCCACCCACACAGGACAGGGCAGTTGTGAAAGCTCTGTTCCCCTTGGGAGCCCTGTGCAGGAGCAGGGGTTTGGCACAAGAGCTGCCAGCTCCATCGAAGGGATGTGCAAGGATGAATCTGAGGAGGTCACAGACTTCATGTGTAGACCTGGATGTCTCTCATTTGCCTCACAGCACCTTGTGACCACTTTAAAATGTTTCCACCATCACTGTCATGTGCTGTGTATGCAGCAAGTATTTCTTCCACTTCCCTCTCCCAGTGAGATAATTCCATTTCAGACACTGGATTTATCATCCCCTCACTGCAAGGACAGCGAATGGGGGATACAGATTTCAAAGCCAATTTATTTGCTGGTTTGGGGGCTGAGTTGAGAAAAGCAGGACCTACAGCATGTGCCTGAGCTGAGGAGGGGCCAGGGGAATGTTTGTGAAGGTGGAAGAACTTGGGGCTGACACCCAGGTACCTCCATGCCCCCATGGTGCCCATGTACCAGGTTAATCCGGAGCACAGACACCAAATACTGACCAGCTTCAGCACAAAGCATTCTCCCCATGGCTTTTCCACCAACAGTTCTCCCCACACCCTTGCCAAAGCCCCTGAGGAGCCCACCAAGCTCCACAAGCTTGGATGATGGGAGGAGGCTGAAGGACAACCCCTCCCACCGCCCCCACACTCCAGAGGGACATGCCAAAACATGGAATATTATTGCAGTCAGGCTGGGCCAAGGGGAGAGGCAGTGTGTCCCAGCCAGAGCCCAGCCCTCACAGAGCAAAGTACATGGAAAAGGAGGAGGAGGAGGAGGAGGAGAAGGAAGAGACACAAGTTGAACAAGGGAAAGGAAAAGTTTAGAAAGACAGGATTTGCTGAGCTGAGCTCCTAAATGGAGCCAAGCTGATACCTTTTGCTCCAGCGTCTGGAAACCATAGGAGTTGTGTAGGAAATGGCAGGTGGGTTGGGAGGACCCAGCAGGGAGGGATCCTGGTCCGTTTGAGGACCTGAGGTGGGAGATCTGGCAGCCAGCAGCAGCAGGTACAAGTCCGTGCTCCTGCTCCCCGTGACGTGGGCCACTTCATGTCCCGCTGGGGCCTCTCTCAGTGGCACAGGGCCAGCCCTTGAGCAAGGAGGGGGCTGAAATACTGGTTCCAGTCTCTTGGAGCTGACTCACTCCAGAGAGCAGACCAGGTGAGTAACAGCTGCTACGGCTGCTGAGAGAGCCTTGACTGAAATAAAGATCCCCACCCTGCACATCCCAGGGTTTCCTCCCCACCCACAAACCTCACATTTGTCACTTGGGCTTTTCTGTGCAGCTCTAACCTGAAACTCCTCCTGATCACAGCCTGCCTTGGCAAAACTCACCTCCAACACACCCCTGGCAGTTCTTTACAGCTGGAGGTGCCTGTGATGCGACAGGAGCTGCTCACTAGTGAGGGCTGGCTCTGCTCCTGGCTCTGCTCCTGGGTGCTCCGGGAGCAGCTGGATCCAAACTTCACCCCACGCCTCCCACCACCTCCAGCCGTGCTTGCAAAGGGAGACAGCGCTGTGAGGCAGAGCTGATAAATCACAGTGTCCATCATGTGGCAGAGGCACAGTTTGACCATCTACTGCTCTGTGAGTGGTGAGAAGTCCTCATGATCTCCGGAAGAAGGCACACCGAGGACGGGGAGGTGCTGGCCAAGTGGCCTTAACCCTGGTCCCTATGGCTGCTCAGTGCATCCCCCCAGCCAGAAAGAAATTAATGCAAAATAATGGTTTTTAGGGAATAGGTCGCATGAAGCTGGAGCACTTGAGGTAAAACCTGGGCAGAATGATGTGGAGGAAGAGGGCTCTGTTTCTTTCTTTGTCTGGAAGCAACCCCGGGCAAGCACACACAGGATGGGGCAACCCTTCCAGGGTAAGGATCCTTAATCCCTAAGGATGGGGTAATCCTTCTAAGGTAAAGGCCTTCCCCAGCCCCCAGGGACAGCACCAAGATTTCAGGGCTGACAGTAGGAAATCTGTCAGTAGCACCTGCGGTTCCTGCAGCAACACCTCTTTGCACAAGATCTCAAAGCACTTTGGAAATACCCAGTTACTCCACACTCCCCAAAGGAGGGAAACAGCCACGTTTCCCAGCAGCAGGGGCAGGGAGAGACTTCTCAAGTGAAGAGCCCAAGTCACATCAAAGAGACAGAACTGTAGATGGTGGTGGTGGTGGAAAAATCTGCCTCTGCCGAAGGATCCAACACCAATTGTTCCCTGTGCCTCCTCTTTTCCTTCAGATTGGAATTTAATGGTACCAATCCAGCTGTCACATGGCAGCCTCCTGCTGCACAGCCAGTTAATCATTGAGGCAGGGACCAGACCTGGAGTCATATTAATGCACAACATCTCCTCCTGCCCTACTCCCACTGCACTTCCAGAGCAGCAGCAGACTCCAAATTGCACTTCCCTGCTTTAATATTTAAAACCTTCTGCATGGGCTGCAGAACTGTTGACCCTTCCACCCTCCCTGAGCCCTTTCCCAAGCAAAGAACAGCTCCCAGTTTCCAACAAGAAGATGGCAGGGAGTGCTGAGTACCAAGGCTAAATCTGGGAGTTTTGGCAGGGATTCTCACCAGCACCCTAAAATCTGGATTCCCAAATCGTGCTGCTCCACTCAGCCCAATACCTGCCTGACCCTTGCTGGCTGTGTGACTTGCCCAGCCTTTTGGCCCCACAGCTTCAGCATTCCCAAAATGTGCTTCACTCCCCATCAGCACACTCCAAACACATCGAGACCACGCCCAATCTCTTTTTTTGGCTTCGTCCTCCTCCCCTCCCCACAGACCATGCCCAGCTCCAGCCTGGGGAAATGGGAACATTCAACCTCGAACCACTGCGGAGAGCCCACAGCTCCAGATCCAGATTTAGCCCTCTGACACCCGTGCTAAGGAGTATTTCATTTATTCCAGCCTGACTCATCCTTTGAATGTATTTCCCTTTTGCCAGACAGAAACCTCATGGTGTCTCTGCAGGTCTTGCCACTTCTCCACTCTAAGGGAAGTGACTCAGCTCGAACCATGGAGCTGAGTTCCCATAGGAGCAGATATCGAAATATTCTCTCTCAAGCATACTTAGCTGACGAAAGGCTTTTAAAAAACCCTCATGGATTTGTTCTGTTTGTTGGCCTGAGAGCTGCACAGGGAGTGGGGTTGGGTGAGAGATCTGGAAAGTTCGTGCAATCTGTGTTTTCTAGGATTCTGTCTCAGAGTAGAGGGTAACTGGGAATGAGCCAGAACAGAAAGGTTTCAGCACCATCTTACAGTTGGACAGATGTGATTGAAGAAACCTTGAAGTAATTTAATTCAGAAGTCAGGATTTATTCAGCTCCTACTGGACTGTAAAATTTTGTCTCAATGCTTTCCTCCTTCACCCAACTCTTCTACAGAAAACAAACCCAAGTGGCTCAGCCAGCCTTAAAATGCAGTAAAACAGCCACGTGGGAGGATGTGAGAGGCAAAAGGGGTGTAAAAAATGAGCAGAATCTGGAAGATGTCCCCTGCTGGCTGGTCAGAGAATTCAAGAGAATGAAGGCAGCCACAGCAGCTGCTGGGAAGAGGAATGAAACCAAGTGAGGTTTGGACGATACCTGGAGAGCAGCTTCTGGGTAACTCCTGTTTGACAGGTGTCAGTGTGAGGCAGGGGGACTAAGCAGGACCTGCTCCCATGTGGAACATTCCCCTCCTGCCCTGCCAGGTGAGACTGACACAGCTGGTTCAGCTCAGAGAGAGGAACAGCTCTGGCACTGCTGCTGGAGCACAACTCAGCTTTTCCAGGGAGAGGAGCACAGGTGGAGCACACCTGAGAGAGCTCCGACCTCACTGGGCACAACCACCCAGGCACCTCAGCACACTTACAGGAAAAAAGAAGATAAAATTGTGGATTGTTTCTAATTAGAGACATATTTTAGAAGCATTAATTATGCTGCATCACCCAGCTACTTCTTGCAAAGTAAAATAGTGAACAGGTTGTAACTTTCATGAGGACAATTGGTCTGGAAAAACAACCTGGGTGACACATCTGGGTAGAGTAAAGCAGCTGCTGCACCAGCTTCCAACAGGAACTGTGAAATGGGAGTCTGCTGAAATATTTTAACATCTTATTTTCATTCATAAAGTCACCCAAGAGAAATCTAGCAAATGATGTCACCAGTGAAGAGCCACAAACAAAATCCAAGTGATTTTGCTTCTAATTCTTCCTCTCCCCATCCAAAGCTACCAACTCACCAGAAGTTTGCCTGCTCACACACACACAACCACCCCAAGTTTTGAGCTCATTTCTCTTTACTTCACAGTCTTAGCAAAACAGATCTGCATTCAGAAGTCATTTCACATTAATATATTAATCAAATGCTTTCAAAATAAATATTTTTTTTTAAATAACCATTTCTTTTCATCACCGCAGTAGCAATTCTAGAAAAGTCAGTGCACAAACAGTAGCAATTTCATTAATCAGCTAAACTCAAACAAAAAGAAAACAAGAGGTGGACCTTTTTTCTCTCCGAGCAGGCTGCATGCAGCAAGTCTCAGCAGTTCCCTAGCACAGAATCCTCTGTCACACTTTGCTGGGAAGGATTTTCTCTCCCAGCTGTCAGAAGTCAGCAAAGTGTGACTTGTGCAAAGCTTTGAACAGCACAAAAGCTTCATAGCCCAGATTCTGATCAGTCCTGGAGTTGTCGCTAATGAGACCAAGGAATCAATGCTATGAGGAGTCTGCGTTCAGGTGACTGGGAATTCACAGCTGGACCAGGAACACAAACAGCAATAAACAACACTTTGGACCTTACAGCTTATTCCAATGTTTTGCATATTCTCTCAAGTGCTTCCAGGGCAGAAGTCAACTGTTTTCTGCCCATTAGCTGTTAATTCACCAGGTAAATCACAGCAGGAAGATGCTTCACTGGCCAAAAAGTGTAACTTGTGTTACAACAAAGGAAAAACAAAAGTGCGTTACAGACTATGAGGAGAATATTCCATGAACTCACATATCTAACTGGAAAATAGAGACAACAGAAATATTAGTGTTCCCATGGGATCTAAACTGGTCAGATGCTACTGGAGAACCCTGTGAAGAGCAGTGTGTCTGAGGAAGGGAAGTTGGTCAGCACTGTCATACATGGCGCACAGCAGGGAAATCTGAAGGGCTACCAGATTACTCACTATGATTGTCAGGAATGACTAAAAACAAAGAAACCCAAGAAAGTTGAATATATATCTGAAAAATGCCACAGGTGTGTATTTCCTTTGAGATCCCAAAGGTTTCCTTTGAAGCCCTTTCTCAAGAGCAAAGAGTTGGACGTGACACTCTGGATTAAAAGGAATAACCAGAGGCATCCCTGTGTCCAGAGGTGCTCTTGGATGCACACTCAGGTAAATTCAAGATACCCACCATGTCCAAGGGCCTTGTTTCCATGTCATGATCATGTTAATTAGCAGTTTAGAGCAGATGCTGACTCTAAAGAGGTGTAATTTAAGTATCAAAAGAAACAGAGCTAAGGGAAGCAGTCACAGATGAAGAGAACCCCCAGGTGTAGCGATGCTGCACACAGGGAGGAGGGAATGCTGCAGGACAGCAAACCCTCAGAGCTCCAGAGGTGAGCCAGGCTACCAACATCCCTCCCCTTGCTCTGCACAGACCTAGTACTAGAGCCCCTGAAAGCAGTGTGCCTTGGGGGAAGGCTCTACTCCTCAGTGCTATGGACCGTGCCCCAGAATTCTGCCAAAATGGAAAAAAAGAAAGCAATGAGTCGTGGAGAAGTTCTCTGTCAGCTTATTGGTTTTTCTTGTCCTCTGGTGGGAAGTATGGAGGAGGGGGTGGCTGGTCCTGCAATAAAGATGATAAAAAGACATCAGTGCATGGGTAAGAATAAAAAATTAAACTCAAAGCCCCCAAAACACCCAAGACACCAACATGAACTGCCAAAATGGAAAAAAAGAAAGCAATGAGTCGTGGAGAAGTTCTCTGTCAGCTTATTGGTTTTTCTTGTCCTCTGGTGGGAAGTATGGAGGAGGGGGTGGCTGGTCCTGCAATAAAGATGATAAAAAGACATCAGTGCATGGGTAAGAATAAAAAATTAAACTCAAAGCCCCCAAAAAACACAAGACACCAACATGAATTCAGATGAACTTTGCTGTGCCACTGAGAGATCTGCCAGACACACACTTGGGCTCCCCTGCAAACGCAGAGCAACAGGGACTCACCGTGGGCATGTAGACATTGTGGGGGTTGCCTGGGCTGTAGTAAGCACTGGCAGCAGCTTCAGCAGCCTTGGCTTCAGCTGTCACACGGAGAGAAGAGTCAGGTTAGGGGGACACAGAGAACTCTTACAATAAAACAAGAATTCCTGGCCATCAAGAGTTACTAAAAGAGCACCATATGACCAGTGCTCAATTTGCAAAATAGCTACAACACACACAATTGAGCATTATCTCTTCCAGTTACCACAGAATTGTCAATACCCAGTGAAACAGACAAAGACTGAGTTTGGAAATGTCACCTGGGACTTGCATGTCAGCCATAAAGAAATGCTTGCTGCTGCTTTGCCTAAATACAGACAATACCCTTTATAAACCGGCAGTGAATAAACCATCCTCCCTGAGAGTGAAAACACCAGGCAAGACAAAAATCAGCACAAGTTTATAGCAGCTTAGGGGATTCTTGCATTAAAGATGGTAATTTATGAGGATAATCCACATCCTCTATTTCTGCAGAATACAAAAATCTTGTACAACCCTCTGGAGCAGTGCCGCTTTCCAAATAATAGTTCAAAGATGAATGGTTGTTTATTCAAACCAAAGAGAAAAGTTAAATCCTTATTCAAACAAATATTCTTATCTGCAAGAGGTCTATGGCTATGTCCTACCACAATAGCTCTTTTTTCATTTTAATAAATCCCAAATGAGTGAAAAATGAGGCTGTATTTCCCCAGCTCCTTTCCATCATCTCTTCCCCTGTTCCATATTGTTTCAGGAAAAATAATCACATTAAGAGTGAAACAGGGGAAGGGGAAGAAAATATCACCCAAGACACAGTTGAGAACTAAAATGGACCACAAACACGTTTCACCATCAGTTTCCTTGTATTCATCCATTAGGGCAAGATTACCACCACAAGAGAATCACAAACTGTATTTTTTCTATCAAAAGAATAATAAATCCATCCGTAAAATACCCATTAATGGTGTCCACCCCGGAGAGAATCAGGCTGGACTCCAGACTGAGCTGGACATACAAAGCTGGAGATTAGGGGAGCTTCCTAATCCCTTTTCTAAACAAATTTCAACTTCTAAGTGGAGCTTCAAAGTTCCCCAAAAGACAAGAAGTAAAGTCTGTTTCACTCCTAACAAAACTGTGGTGAGTTCATTCACCTGGACACACTCCTTACCTGCAGGAGTGGAGGGCAGGTCCGGGCCACTGACAGGGGGTTCCATGGGCCCTGGGTATGGTGGGGGTGGAAGCTGCATGTAGCCCATGCCTCCATCTGCCATAGGAGGACCAGGATAAAAGTCTGTCAGGAAAGGAAATCACACAGCAAGAGACTTAACTCCCCTGGGTGGAGTTATCAACCCAAAGAAGCCAAGGCAAACATAACTAAACTCAGGAACAAAAGCTATGCAAGTCATCACTAAAACACCGTGTAAAATCTGTGTTTCTTGCCCTTTTTACCTGTTTTAACTCTTACTAACTAGAACAATCCCCAGCCTCAGTTCCCAGGCTTACCTGGAGGAGGAGGTGGGTATGGATAGCCCCCGTTAGCTGCAGGGGGTGCAAAAGCATAGGATCCATTTGGCATGTAGGAATAGCCATAAGCTCCACTGGGTATTTCACCTCTGGAGACTGGAAAAACAAAGACAAGACCTCATCAGAACATCAAGCCTGCCTCAAATGCAGGCCAAGAACTCCAACAAACTTAGAGAGTCCTTATCAGAAAAAAAAGTGTCATCCCAATAAATCTGCTGCTCATTGGATGTGAAAAAAATACTTTTTAAAGCAAGCTTCAGACACAGCCAAGGGTCCTAAACCCACAAAACTCCGGCAGATACCCCCAGACTTCCATACCTTGTGATGCCACCTGCAGCATCCGCTGCCCAAATTCAATTGCACCCCCAGCTGAAAAGGTCATCTTGAATGTGGCAGATCCTTCCCAGCCACCTGAGGGAGGAAAGACAGCAAGGAGAAGCCATTTCCATGCTATTTAGGTTATATGCTCTATCTACAGATGCTCTGTATATAATTCTTTAAAGAGCTTATCCCAAATATCCAAGTTAAAAGAAAAATTAAAAATAAAGCAGAGGAAGTGGCAGAATTATGGTATCATCAGAAAAAAAATCACACTGGGGTATTGTCATGTCAAGAGACACCTGAAGCAGAAACATCCATGAGGGAGACCTTCATAAGCTTTCTGGAGTTGTAGCTGTTGCCACAGCAGCTGCCACAGGCCAAGCTATCAGGAGTGCTGGATTTGCTCTTGCTTTGGATAAGATTAGTGCAGAAGACAGGGATTTTGTTAATCCCGTTTGCTAAAAAGCCTTTGCAACTACACCTGTCGGCTCCAAATTAGTTTGGGAGTCTGAGTGCCCAATGAAGCAAAGAGCTTAATGAAAAACATGGTCCACATAAATCCATTAGAGCCCACGGAAGACATTTCAAGTCAGGATAAATAATAATTAAAAAAACAAATAAATTAGTGACATCTCATATTACAGTATAAAAAAGAAAAACACACACAGTCCAGAGTCCCAAGAAAGCATCAAAGCAGAAGCTGTGCTGAAACAGAAACAAGTAGATTAAAGAGCCTTTTAAGCTAAACCAGACTCTCATGGCTGTTAAGACAACATCATCATTAAAAGAGATGGCCTCTGGGGAAAATTCACAAAGATTTAGCTAAAGCCCTTTGCCTTTCACACAGTTTAGTTTGTCATTACTGCTCAGGCTCCCTCTCATGCTGGATTGTCCCACTCAGCTCCCATGCAGAAGCTGCTTTCAGGATTCCAGCTGAAAGCTCCTACACCCTGTGCTGTGACTTCTGTGCTACAACTACAGACTGAATCAAGCTGAGGATGAAAGTTTCCTGAACTTTGTGCCTTTGGTAAAAAAAACAGTGAAAACCAAAATTATTATTGAAAATGCCTGCCACAGCCTTCTCACTGAGTTTAATGTGAAACAGCTCCTTAACTTCCCTGATGTCAAGACAGTCCTTTCCAAGTGCCATTTTCACTGCCAGGATGCACTACAGCAACAGCACACCTGTCCTTGAACTGCACAAGAAACATGATGGAAAAAGTGCTCTGGGGATCTCCACCTGAACCCAAACAGAGCCAGAAAGAATCTGAGTTTTTGGCACAGGAGGACCTGGATACAGGTGGGAGAGGTGACCCCAAGTGACCAAAGCAAAATTACATGCTCATTCTTGCTGACTCCACTCTGATGTTTATTTGCTGAGATCACTTGTTTAATTGAACTTAGTATTTTGCAGAGGGCAGGAATGAGATGGGTTGCAGAGCAGATCTGCTCATTGTAACTGAACAGGGAGCTGATAAGGGGAGCATTTTTAGCTGCCAAAGAAAGAAACACATTTTAGCAGGCGTGTGAAAATGCATTTGGACAGTGTCAAGTTTTGGTTAGCCAGGTTTTTGCTATGAAGTGAGCACTGAACTGAGACACAGAACACACACTGTGTGATACCTACCTCCTGCCTCTGCTTTCACTGTGCCCTTGATGTAATTTGCTCCAAACACTGGCTGCTTGATCTCACAATCCTTCAATAAGTAAAAGGGCATCACGAATGACTGCATAGCATCCTTCCCCTTCGACACAAAGATAACCTGAAAAGAAAGTAACATTACAAGAGCTATTCAAAATAAACAGGAAACACAACCCTGATTTATTATCTGAACAGACTTCTCCATGGACTCAAACTCCCTCCCACATCACCACTTCTGCAAGCCAAAAGCTACAGAGAACAGCCACAGGGGTAAACCAAATCCTCAAGGTAATAAAGCCTTCCAGGAAGTCCCTTGCTCAGGTAATACTCCTTCCAGCTCCCAGAGAACCTGCTGCTCCACACAGCTATGATTTAGTAGCTGTGCTGTTGCATTCAGCATTTCCAGACCACTGTTAATTTCCAGTTTAAAGATACCTGATGTACTAAACAGCTGCCTGTACAAGAACTAATCAGATTTATTATCTGTTGACAAATAGATGGGATATGCCGTGAATTCATAATGCTTTCCAGAGGGAGAGGATGAGCTACACTTCAAGCAGGAGTAGATTATCCTGACTTTCATGCACTGAGGACATTTAAATACAGACTCCAGGACTGTTATCTCCTTACACGAGATAAAGCCTTTCACCACTTACCCGGTAGGGAGTCAGGAAAACGCTCCCTTTCTTGGTCCCCTTGAAGGCCTCTGGCATCGGCTCCAGATCACTGAAGGTAATTTCTACATGGTCATAGGTCATCAAAACACTGCAAGAGACAAGAGCTACAGCTCAAGGCAGAAGTGCAGCCTGCACAGAAGTTTACTGACCTCCCAAAACCACCTGTAACCTCAGGCCATGCTGAGCAGACAAAATCAGTTCTGGTTTGCCTTTTTTGTTGTTGTTGTTGGCAGCAGCAACTGAAGTATCACTGGCTGCTTGTTCCCTTCTCAGTGTGCTGACACAGCTGCTGCTGCTGTCTGCATAACCAGGCACCAAATCAATCGAAATCTCAAGACATTTACTTTCGTTTTAAATCATTTTGCATTTCTACTGGATCAGTTCCCTAAGTCAGTTGCCCGCAAGTAATGCGACAGAGAAAGGACTGCAGGAGAAGGAACTGCTCAGGCTGCTTATGCAACACAGCTCTCGAAGGTCTCACCACAGCTCAAGCACCTCTGACACAAAAATGTGATCCAGAGGAACTCCCCTTCCTTGCCACAAGACTTCATTAACTCGTGTTACCTGCACTGATTCCTTAATTCTCAATTACAAACTGACCTGATTAAAACCTTTGCATGGACACAGCAGGTAACTTGTATTGACATTACAGCACCCACATTAGGAACTCTAATCCCTAAAGCTGCAGAAACCTCCACCACCTCTATCTTTGGCAGCTGACGTGTTTCCATGCTCAGTCATTTGCCTTTCCCTTCTTCCAGTAAATACCTGTCCCTCCAGGAAAAGCTCGGGAAGGGCAGTGGGACCAGCTCTGCTCAGGCTGCAGCATTTCAGACAGACCCTGATCCAAGGCAGGCTGACAGCCGGGAACAGCAACACCTTCAGCTGCTGCAGTTCTCTCAGGGAATGCAAATTTAAGTACCTGAGTTGATCTTACTAAAGCCTTCTAAGAAATGCCACATCCCAAGTGGAAGTCAGGCGCAGAATTCCTGCATCAATGTTTAAGCGGCCCCGTGTAAAGAAGCGCTGAAGGATGAACCACTCCTTTGTGCCCGAAGCAGATGACTGCCACGTCAGAACCACGCTGGCAGACAGCGGGTGCGGACAGCCCTTTGCCATGCAGACAGAGGCAGCTCTGAGGAGGCTTGCCGTTTCCATGGTTATATCCCAGCACCTTTTTCCAACACTGTCGCTCCTTCCCGCACACACAGAAAGGGAGCTGTGCTCCAGGAACCCAGCAAACCACCGTGGGCAGCCTTTGAGCTGAGGCACGATGCAGGTGCAGCATCCCCGAGAGGGGAGGCTTGCGTCCAGGCCAGATCACCTGGGCGGGAGCTGAGCTCTGCCAGCCCTTCCTGAGCCCTCGGGGGAGAGACTGGGCACAGCAGCAAGAGCCAGCAGCAGGCTGGGGGACCGGGAGGATGCTGAGGGGAGCGGTGTAGGGGGAGCAAGGCCCGCGGCTGAGGCCCAGCAGAGCTCCCCCCGCGCAGGCCCTGGGGCAGGAGGGTACGTAAAGCCCCTAAGCCGTAGGGAAACGAGGGGAGGACGAACAACGCCGGCACCAAGAGGGTTAAACCACCCCCTTTAACCGCCTCACCCTCTCAGCACCCCCCCCAACCCCGACCCACACAACCCCTCCCCCTGAGGGGGAAGGCAGGAAGAGGGCGGGGGGAGAAGGCAGCGCGCCGCTATCCCCCGGCTCCCGCGGCCGGAGGAAGGGAGAAGGGGATAGCACCTCACTTCTCGCTGTTGTTAACGATGACGCCGCCGCCTTCCGAGTGGTTCTTGTTGAGCGCCATCGCCGCCTCCTCCGCCTCCTCCTCCTCCTCCTCACAGCATCGAGCCCACTCTGCGCCTGCGCGGGAAAAAGGCGCTGGCGTCATTGGGCCGGTGGGGCATGCTGGGAGTTGTAGTCATCGCCATCGATAGAGGAGGTAACGCGTGCTTCTTCGCGCGGTGCATGCTGGGAGTTGTAGGCCAGCCGCCATGATACCCCCCCTTCCCCGCCTCGGGGCCTGCCACAATGTCTCTCTGTAACTGTGCTGTTTGGTAGAGTAAAATAAATAATAATAATAATAAATAATCCCTCATATCTGGCGGTTCTGCACATGAAGTGAAATTTACCCCTTTAAACAGCGAAGATGCTCCATTTCCAACGGTTTTTAAAATTCCCACTAGATGGGCACTTCCTGTTTCGCACACTTGCAAACAGATTTTTGATCCTGTTACTGGCTGCTTTCAGTGATGGAATCAAGTACATCCAAAAAATTACCCCTTTCTACTGGAGTGTGTTAAACTAGAAGGGCTAACCCATTGCCCTATAAACAAGCCAGGACCGTGTCTGTGTGTCTGTCTGTCAGGAATCTGGGAGCAAGGAAATACTTGTGGCATGTGCAGATCTGCAGGAAGGGTCTAAACTCCTGCCTCCAGGTGTGCAAGTAGGAGGAATTTTAAAAACTTAATGATTGCATAACTTCATTAAAAATAGGAACCCTGCAAAACTAACCACTGTTTGAAGGGCTCCCTCAGATCAGTAACTGACAGCTGTGTATCAAAAATATATAAATAAGAGCATATATTACCTTATATTATGTATTTTTAGATGGATTTGAGCTATTCCCTGGGTTTGCAGCCCAGTCCTGTCTGAGTGCCTGAGAACCAGACGCGAGTGGGGGGGAAAAGCAGAAAAATGACATAATGGAAACCAGATTTAAATAAATGCAGTGACATAATCTGTACTGTTTCTTGGCAAGAAGAGAACAAGTTTGTGCTTTTCATATCCGCTTTTTCAATAAGCAGTAAGTTTCCCTTTTAAGAAACAGCCATAACAAATAGTCCTGATTCTTCTCCTATTAAAGTCAGAAGCAGAATCCACTCGGCTTCCACTGAAAAGCCCAGATGGAGCATTGGCACTTTGCACGAACTAAGACTCAAATAACATTTTTATCCTAACTCCAGTTGGCATTTGGGATTAAAAAAAGCAGCCTTCACTTAAAAAAGATGCTGCTGTAATTGCCAGTGTGTGTGTGGAGCTCTAGACCTCCTCATCACATAGAAAATCTTGGAAATTTATACTCTCAAACTTGAAAACACTAAGGAAAAAACACCTAATCTGTTAATCTTTTTTATTTGTAGTATGAGGACACAGAAGAGACAACTGAGACAATTTGCTGCTTTGAATTGCCCAGGGCTGACAACTGGTATTGGATTTTAAGGTTCTTCTGCTCCTTTTGCAATAAAAATGTGTATATGGCAGAATTCCCTTGGACACACTTGGAAAATAAAATCTGTGTTATTTTATGTCAGATGTACAGGACACAGAAAAGTAAACATGAGATAATGGGACAACTCAAACGGTTTGGTATTTAAAGGAAAGACAACCCAGAGCAATGACTGTATAATATTTAATGGACAAATCATAGTCTCTAACACCATTATATTATTCTGTTATGGTCTTTTTCACACACTGTAAAATACCCTACAGTTACTGGATTTTAAAATATCCTAATTAAAAAGAGGAACAGTCTGCGACAGCAGAAATAACCCAAGGGAACAAGGAAAGGCTGTTTAAGTTGCCAAGTGCTATCGATCCATCTCGACTCACCTCACCCTGCATTTAACCCCTTGTTTACAGCAAAATCAGGGATCCAGAGCTGGCGCAGTGCACATTCCCTAATGGCTCCAGTTTACACCCCAAATTACTGGCAGCACAGAGCAAGCTCTGACCCAGCTGCTGGGGGACTGCTCCTGTTGTAAATCACCCCTAAACCAGGAGGGTTTATAGTGCTCCCAACCGGGATAAAAGCAAGCAGCAGGAAAGAGAGGGTTGGGCAGCACTTCCCAGCTGTGGAGCATCCACAGGAGCTCCATGGAGCTGATGCCATGAAGATTTTTTGCCTTTTCTTTTATACCCCTGTTATACCTTTTTTTACAACTTCTGTATTCTCAGTGCTTTTTGCCTCCATTCCTGGACTTGTTTGTCAAGCTGAGAGACTCAGCATTTTAGAAGCTTTGTAGTTAGGGATCAGTGTGCCCCAGACCCCAAGGTCCTCTCCAGAACACATTCTGTAAACTAAGACAGAACCATCCAGGAGAAGGCTCCTTGGGGAGGGGGGCTCACTCGAGCCTCTCATTGGGGAATCTTTGATAGATCTGCTAATTAGTAAAACCTATAATGATATACCCGATCTTTTGGGGTGGACATTTTTTTGCAGGGTGCATTTCAATGCATATGACCTGGACGTGTGCACCTAAGGATCCCTAAAATAAATACCAAGGTAAAATCCCTTTTCCCCTTCTAACCATGTATGACTCTTGATTTTAAGACCAGGAAAAGGCATCAGAGCTGCACCCATGAATTCAGCCAAAGCCACGGCACAACCAGACACCATGCCCAGACACCCCCGTGGGTTCCTGAGCTGCTCCCACGTGGTGACAGGGTGGAAAGAGAGGATCCCTCTGAGCCTCCCAAGCCCTGAAGGGGGTCAGAGGTTTGTGTCTGTGCACTGGGAAATGTGGAGAAGGGCGGGATGCGTGGCTCCAGCGCGGGTTTCCCCGTGGAGCAATCAATCTGCCTACAGCGAAATGAAACAGCACAAAGACCCAGATCTGCTCTGTTTACTCTGGCAAAACTCCTCGCTGCAAACGGTGGGAGTTTTGCCTGAATAAATGAGATGTAGGGTGCAGATGGGGGCCCACATGGGAGATCTCTTCCTGTAGAGATGAAGGTTCCTTCCCTTCCTCATCCTCCCAGGATGTGACTGTGCACGGGCTGTGGCACAGCTCCATCGTTCTCATCCCATCAGGAATTCCTGACTCCAAGTTCTCCCTGTGTGCACAGAGCAGCAGCGATGCCTGCTCTGTGTCACCGCTGACATCTCGTGCCAGGCCTGAGCTCTGCAGGGGCCGCTGGCGCCAGCCAAACAAAGAGGGTTTGGAGCTCAGGATGCAGGGAATGAATTCTCATCTGGGCAGAAGTCTGGGCAGCATTCCCACCAGCCAGGAAAGGCCAAGATTTCAGCTGAAGATTTCACTCTGGAAGGCCTACTGTTCCTTTTCCCACTGCTCACAGCAGTTTGGGAGTCACGTCATGTGGAGGAGGAGGAGGAGGAATTGGCAGACAGATCCCAGCAAGCCCCTTCCCAAACTGACTCACCAGCCTTGCCCCGGGGAAGGGGTGGCTGCGCTCAGACCCTTCATCCACTCAAATATCCCAATTTTCTGGGGACTGGCAGCTCTTTCTGTGCCA
>NW_008239785.1:2523881-2530889 GCF_000691975.1 Corvus brachyrhynchos | reverse complement strand
CGCTGGCAAAGGAGTTGCAGTAAAGGAGCTCTTTGAGCCTCAGCATGTAAACGTGGCTTTACATGAACCGTGCCTTTAACTTCAAACCTCCCAGCTTTGTACCTGCCTTTTATTCACATTCACATTTTTCCCTTGGCTTCACTTGAATATAGCACTATGATTTCCAGCTTATCCTTCGGGGGGAAAAAGTATATATATCATATATTTAGCTAAATGGGCTGTTTACTATCCCTGCTGACTGTTGTTGCATCATCCCTGACTCACTCATGCCAGTGAAGAACCTGACCCTCTGTATTTTCTCTCCAGGTGTACATTACACAGCACCACGGTTCTGTAAAGCTAGCTTTGGGAGGTAGGTAGCAAAATAACCCCAGAAAAAATAAACTTGTGGAAAGGCACGCTGTGCTGAGACAGGGACTGCTCTGTGCTGCCCTCACAGGCAGTATTTCTGTGTTTTCCTTCTGAAAAAGCTCCCTTAGGACATGTGAACTGGCAGTTTGGTCTCTCAGCCTCAAGTTTCCACCTTTCCTGAAGGGAACAGTGTTCCCTCTCGCTTGAGAGTAGTTTTTGTTAATTGTTACTTATTCCCAGAGTCTAAAGGGTCATTTAGTAGCTGACTGATGCTGCACCTTTATCGAGGCACTCACAGCTGTCCCTACAACACTAAAGCAGACCATTTATCTCTGGGACATATTCACAGCACCTCTGTCACTTAAAAATCTCTAAGCTAAGGGGCAGATTTTCAGCTCAAGTGTGCCCAGGGCTCTTGAAGAGTTGGTAGTTTAACAGTACTAAAAGCCCCCAAAACAGTAGTGTCAACAAAAACATGGGGGGAAAATTTGGCTGTAAAACTTTGCAAAGAATGTGTTTGCTTAAAGCACATCCTCAAAATTTGGTTTGTGCTGTTCCCTTCCCCATCTCCAGGTGGGAACAGTGGTGCTGCTTCTCGGCAGGAGGTTTCTCCCTTTCCCAGCTGGGCAGAGATCCTCGTTTCACGTTTGCAGCACTAATGGGAGGGCAGCCCTGCATGGAGAGGTGCTGCATCACCCCAGCACCCAGCCAGGCTCCTCCACGTCCCTCTCCCCAGAGCACCATCTCACCCATGCCAGGGCACAGCGGTGATGTGGCACCAGGGAAGACTGCCTTGGGGGTTCACCTGGTCCACGCAGGGCTTGCTCCATCAAAGGCACTTCCTTAGGAGCATGCAGAAGGTGTCGAGGAGGCAGCACTTAAAAAAGCATCAGCAACAGAGCCTGAGATAAGGCACAAAGCATCTGCACGAGTTGCTGGGGCTGCATGAGCAGAGGTAAAGGAGAGGGACTGGGCAGGTGGCCAAGGCACAGCTCCAAATCCCTGTGGCACTTCTGAGCAGCACACTTTACCAAGAAAGGCTGTCGCAGTCCCTGATGTCCAGAAAGGGAAGCTGAGGGGCAGGGAGCAGCACAGGGACTCGCCCAAGCTTGCTCAGTGGCAGAGCTGGCACTTGGATCCAGCCCCATCCTGGCCCCCAGCCCTGCCCATCAGGAGGCTTCATCCAGCCCTGGGTCCCCAACAGTGCAGAGAGGAGGGAGGGCTGCCACAGAGACAGACAGGGCTACCAAAGAGAGGTGGTAATAACCTGCAGGAGAGGCTTTTGTGGGTCTGTCTGTGCCCTGCTCCCTGGGCAGTCACCGGCGCTTCAGCACCGACACACAATCCTTCTTCAGCGGCCCAATCTGCAGGTGGGCATCCACACTCTCCAGGAAAAAGGCTGGCTTCAGCTTGCAAGAGAAAAGAGAGGCAAACTGGCGGTTGATCCTGTTCTGGAATGGGTCAGGCTTCCCCTTGGCAGAAGTGGAGACCTTGAGCTGCTGCAGGCAGGTCATCTTGGAGTCCTTGACTCCATAGAAGGTTAAAGCCTTTTCCGAATACTCCAGGAAGACGCCGATCGTGTGGAAAAAGGGCTGCTGGATGGGGCACTCGAAGCCACCAAACCAGGCCACGTAGTTCTGGCCGTTCCACTGCAGGCAGCAGGACCTGTCGTTCCTGCCCAGGCGGCTGTGGTTGTAGGGCTCCCGCGGGTCAAAGTCCTCGGCGATAACCCCGATGCTGACCCAGCCGTCGATCAGCTCCACCTCCCAGTAGTAGTTGCCCCTGTTCATGAGGTTCAAACCCAGCACCTGCTCGCAGTTGATGAAGCGGGTGGGGCTCTCTGGGTAGGGGATGGGGCACAGCACCCGTTTGGCCCCCTTGGTGCCGAACAGCTGGATGAACTTGTCAGCTGTGTCACTGTCCAGGTCGATGATGACGGCGACTGCGTGGGGCAAGAGAGAGAAGTGAGCATGAGGAGGGAAATGCGAGGAAATCCTCCCAGCTCTCCCTGCTCTGATCCCCCTGCCCCAGCCTTCGATGATGAGTATGATTCTTTCTGACCTGTCCCATCACTCTGTCCCTTTGCTTTTAAGTCCCATGGCAAATTTCAGTCAATGAAGATAAGGGGCTGAAAGAGCTGATAGTCTCATAAGCAGGATGGATTTAGGTAACTGGGCAGAGGAGAGAGCAGAGGGGCTGCTTGATGAGCTCAACCATGATACCAGACATTGGAGAATCCACCTGACAGAGTGGTGGTAAGAAAATCTCACATAAAAGCATATTTCAGGTAACCACAGATAAATGCAGTCAAGAGGGACCCCAAGAAGAGAGAACAGCCAGGCATGTCACAGCTACAGACAGGCAGCCCCTGGCAAGTGGGGCCATGTGAGAACCACTGATGGATCCCAAAGAGAGGGATGCCCAAGGAAGTTCTTCTAGGGAACAACCCTGGACATGGATCACGATCAACTGCATTGCATGTCCCAACCTGACAGCAGAAGAGCACACCCTCCCTGAGCCCAGGTTATTCTGCTCTGTGCCACTGAGGCAGATCTTGTCCCCTATGTCAGTAGGTGACCCCATGTCCCTGTAAGGCTGGGGACACACAGGTGGGGTGTGGGAGCTCAAGCCCAGCCCTGCACCCCCCAGCCTCAGCCTCTCCAGCCCCACTCTGTTCAACCACTGCATGATCTCTGTCATTCTGCTGCTGCAGACAACCCTCACCAGCTCAGGGTCCTGCAGCAAACAAGGCAGATGCCCAAACTCTGATCTAACTTAAAGAGGATCCAATTTGCCAGGGGCTGGAAGGCAGCAGTAATTACACAGGATGCCTGCAGCCCCCCATGGGCAGCTGGGCCAGCAGAACCACAGATGAGGGGGAAAAAACCATCACCTAACCAGGCTATGACTGCTGTCAGGAAAGCCAGGAGGCTTCCCTGTTAGCCAAGCAGTATTTCCTCTGCTGGTGGCAGCACTCCCACAGCTGCTGGATTGGTGCTGGCCGGGCAGGCGGACAGAGAGAGGAAAGGGAAGATGGGCCTTAGCAACAACCGCCAACGCAAAAGTCCCCTGCTTACATTTCAGGAAATAATCACGGCTCTCCAGGCAGGCAGGATTGTTTGGCTTGTCTGGAAATCGGGATTTGGCCAATGCTGTGGAGACAGGCACAGAAGGGTTTGCATCAGCAAAGGAACCAAACCACCAGCAAGGGGTCACTGGAGCATCGTTCCCTGCCCCTGATGGCACCCAGCTGTCACAGCCCCAGCCAGCATCCCCACTCCCCCTGAACATCCCCAGTGGCTCCCACACAGGAAAGGACAGACACCACTTTGGTCACCCCAGGGAGGTGGGCAGGGATGCAAGGAACCGGCTGCAATTCCCGTGGGCATCCAAGAAAATGAGAAAGGAGAGAGCTCAGGTTACATGCGACAGCATGGGAGAGAGCTGCCACATCAGCTCTCTAACCCTGGCAGGTTTGGGAGCCCACAGCCTGCCCCGTGAGGAGAACTGTCTGTCCTGGGAAGAAGAGTCCCCTTTCACAGGAGGCCACTTTGGCCACTTGCCCCCTCCCACAGGGCCCTGCCTAACTCCCAGGCTGTTTGTTGCCTCTCCAGTCTCCGGTCTCTGTGGAAAAATTCACAAAACCTCAAAGAGGCGTAAGCCCAGACAGGGATTGTGCAACGTGCAGGGAACCCGTGCTGAGCAGCTTCCAGGGCTGGAAGGCCAGGGGCCAGTGCTCATGGAGCCTGCAGCCGCCTCCCACCCACGCAGGGAAGAGGGAAAGGGACAGGGAACCATCCAGGCACAGGGGCTGAGTGAACACAAACCTTCCTCCGTCTCCTGGCAACTCAATCCATCAATTCCTTTCCCCTGCAAGTGGTTCCACTGGTTTTTGCAGATAGTGGACAGCACATCCTTTACGGCACCCACAGCTTGGGTGCACTTGGTGAAGTTCAGCTCGTTCTGGAAGCTCAAAGGTGGAGAGAGGTTTTCTTCCATGGCTACTTTCAAGGCCTGAAATTCCTGAGCCAAAAAAGATGGAGTTTCAGAAGGTTTCAAACAAGCCAAAGTTGTCTCTTGTTCCACAACCCCACCCAGCCCTGGAGGATTTGGGATCTGGCAGCTCTCAGGACTTGGCCCAAGGACAGCACAAGGGAGGAGAGCGCTTTCCCAGCCACGTGTTCCTGGCACCTTCTCTTCACTCACTTTCAAACCCGGACTCAGACCATGCCCACCTCACAAGGAGCAGCATCTCCTCCTCTTCCTGGGCTGTCAGGGAGGGGGGGGATGCTGGAGGAGGCAGTGGGGCACCCCAACCTCTCACTCTCTGCCCCCTACACCGGGGTACCGCTCTGGGCAGCACATCAGCCTCTCCTGAGTCACAGACAGGACAGAGGTGGGGGTGATGGAGGGGAAAATCTCGGCTGCCTGGTCCCCCTGGGAGAGAGGAGGGGAGAGGACTGTGCTGACAGGAGTGAGACTCTGCAGCCTGAACATCCCAGGGTTCCTGGCCCCCAGCTCCATGGGGAATGGGACAAAACCCCAAAATACAACATTTTCAGCTCCTTCTTGCCCCACCCCACCTGGAGGAAGTAGATGGTGTCGGTGCTGGGGACGTTCTCCAGGTTTTGCTTGCACTGGGCCAGCTTGGCTCGTCTCTCCTCCTTCCAGCGGAGATCGGCCTCGGCCTCCCCCAGCATGGAGCGCTCCCCGTCCTGGATGAATCCCATCACCTCCTTCTGGAAGGTTGCCAGCACCTCAGAGGCCTCTGCAAAGAGCTTCTCGACCCTTTCCCTCTCCTTTGTGGCAGCACCCTGAGTGCAGGGAGAGAGGGGTCAGGTCCTGCAGGTGAGGGTGCAGGAGTGCACCCTTGTGCCCTGCCCAGCACCCAGTTCTCAGCTCTGTGGGGTCCCCCTGACACCCCATCACCCCCTTCCCCCAAGAACTCAGATCATAGCCCAGCTGTCAAGAGACCTGGCTGGGCACTGCCACTGACTGCTGCACCACATTTGGTGTCCCCAAGCAGGAAAGTGATGTGTTTGCACAAGGGCCAAAGGGGACAACCCCCAATGAGCCTGGGGAGGGAAGGTGCAAGACCCAGAGGATGCCCTGGGATGGCTCTTGCCCTGTTCCTTCTTCCATGTTAAAAACTAAAGCAACCAGAGATGCCACAAGGGTTAGCAGAGATGAGGAGCAAGAATCCTCAGGGATCTTTGCCAAGATCACCATCGTTTTATGGTGCTTCTGTGAGCACCATCTCTACACCCCATGCACCCCAAAATCTCACAGCACCTTCTCCTCCACCCCCAGCCCAGCAGAGCTTCATAACAGAGCAAAGCCATCGCAGAGTCACCTTAATGAGCTCCACCATTTTCTTGGCCTGGGCGATGGTGACTGCCAGCTCCTCCAGCTCATTCTCCACATCGCTGAGGAATTTGGCTTGTTGGGCCTGCAGACATCAAGGACAAACACTGAGCTTCACCCCCAGTCCCGGTGGGAGCAGCAGGGCATCCTGCCTCTCCTGAAGCTCAACCCACAGAGCCTCTCTGACCGTGACCTCGCTACCAGGCTTCGAGTGAAGCATGCAAGGGAACCATGAGTTGGTTTCCTGTTTTCCTTCCCTGCAACATCCAATCTGCAAACATCCCTTCTCACTCAGCTGGAAAACGAAAGGAGCAGCCTGGGTTGCAAAGGATCATGTCCAACTCCACGTTCCCCACCCTGGTCCCAGCAGAAAGCAAACAAAACAGGAATCTGAAAGCAAACCCATCAGGCAGTGATTACAGCTAAGTGCGTGCTCTTAGCGAGTACCCACGGCTGGGAAAAATCCACCTGGGATTGGTGCAGAAGCTGAAAGGCAGACCTGGAGCGCTCAGAAACTTAGCGAAGAGTCCCCTGGAGGTTTCTGTTGAGGAGCAATGCAAACCAGCTCCGGAGCACGGGCTGCAAAGGAAGCACCTTCCGAACACAGCGTTTCCTGACGTGCTATTGTTGGCTCAGCCATTGCCCATCACGAGGACGAGTCCCTCGGGAGCCAGGAGGGCTCTCCCCAGCCAGGGCAGCTCCCTGCTGATGCCCAGCCCCTGGCCCTGCTCCCTGCAGTGCTTGTGCCCGGGGAGCAGCTACAGGTGCTTTCCCCGTGCATCCATCCCAGCCAGAGGGCAGTCACAGAGGCCGTGCAGGCGACATTAAGCAGCGCCTGCCGAGGTCTGACAGCTCCTCGGGGCTGGGATTACACACACTTTCTATTTTAAGGCACCTCATGACTAATAATGCCGATAAAAGGGTTTTCCTGTAATCCTAACAGCCCATCAGGAGGTGGAGCTGGCTTGGGGCTGTTGCTGTGCTCCCTGCCAGACCCCGGGCTCCTCCTTGGAAAAGGCAAACTTTCCCAAGGTCTCCAAATGTCTCATGGCCATGCGAGATGCCACCACACCGTGAGCCTCACAGGTTCCCACCTGCCTGCAGCCCCACAGAGGCCCCACGCCTTCAAGGCAGCAGTGCCCAGGAAGGCAGCACCACGTTGGGCTTGGAGCCCCGGCTCCTGGGAAGGCTCGTGGGTGTGAGTTTAGGAGGTGACTCAGTCGCATCTGGGAATGGGAGTGATGGAAAAACCCCCGCTGCCAAAACGGCAGGATACAAAAGGCTGGGGGAGCG
>NW_008239785.1:2523285-2523690 GCF_000691975.1 Corvus brachyrhynchos | reverse complement strand
CGGGGATTGCGAGTTCGGCTCCGCAGGGGGAGAACTCCCCACGGAATGCCTGGCAGCGGCTCTGCCCCGATCTGCCCATCCTGTCCCAATCCCTGATGGCACAGCACCCTGTCCGTATGCTGGGGTGGGATCCCCCGAGGGGTGAGAACACAGCACCCCCCACACAGGGCATCCCTCCAGTGCTGCACCTGCACACACCCACGTGGGGATTGGGCTCCCCGTGGGGACACGGGCGCAGGATGAACCCCTCCGAGGGATGCCGCAGCTCACACCACCCAGCACACCCCCACACCACGGTCCCACCCGCACAGCACCCGCGCGGGGACCTCCGCGCCCCTCCCCACCCCACGCACCTGCTTGTGCTCCCGCTCCTGTTCGAGGGGCACCACGTCGTGGGCGCGATGC
>NW_008239785.1:2516255-2522205 GCF_000691975.1 Corvus brachyrhynchos | reverse complement strand
CTGCTACTCCACTGCTCCCCAGGAGCTGCTCCCCACCCTGGGGCCACATGGAAGGTCCTGAGTCCCCCCAGTCCATAGGTGCAGGTGCTCTCCTGCCAGCCCTTGTGTCCATGGACCCACATCAGCCCTCCACATGGCCAAAAAGGGCTGCAGTGCCCACATCCCAGCTCAGTCACTGTCCCCTTTTCCTCTGGGGTCTGGCAGGAGCTGGCAGGCACCAGAGAGGGACGGGAGACCCTGAAGTGCTTTTAGAGTGAAGATCTGCCCCATAAATATGAGATCTCTGGACCCCTTCTGTGCAGGATACACAGACAATTTTTTGACTTGGATAAGGTCCCAGGTGCATGCTGGCCCAAGGCCTCACCCAAGGACAGGGCTGGGAGGAGTGGGGAGGTGTCGAGTGAAGGAGGAAGCACAAAACAAATCACATCTGTTCTTGAAGAAGGGGATTGATCCTTTTAAGCTTTTTGTCCCCAAAGGAAAAAATGATGTGATTCATTCCCCAGGCATTCATGTCCCCAGCACCTTTGAATGCAGCGCCCAGTTTCATCCTGTTAATCCTCACCAGCATTCCCACGGGAGCAGGAGGAAACATTGGACCTGTGGTCTCGGCCTTGGAAAAACATCAATGAAAACTTTAGATTTCCTTCTGTGCCAAATCAACCTCAGAGCAGAGCAGCAGGAAACCAGGTTTCCTTATCACAGTGCTAAGGTAAATAAAGCACCTTCTGGCTCTGCTGCCAGCTGGTGCCATGATCTGGTTATTAAAGCTCTTAGAAATGCCTCTGCCCAAATGAAGGTGCAAACGAGACCATATGCCAGTGACAATATGGGTTTTATTTGATAGTAAGTATGAGAGAGAGAGAGAGAAAGAAATAGAAAATAGGTGGGGGGGACAGAAAGAGAGTGACAGAGACAGAATAAGGAAAATATCACCATCTGTGGATCCCAACAATGCTCTGTTGATCCTCTCCAGCTGGTCTTCTTGTTGGTGATGATTCCCCTCCCCCAAAAAGCACAGAATCTGATGGGTTAATATAGCTCAGGCCAGGTAGGAAAACCCAGGCACCTCCCTGGTAGGGGGAGTTTGCCATTGTCTCTTAAAACAGACTCTGGGTTTGTTGCATCACATGCAGTCCAGGCTCCAGGAATGACTCTGGGGGGGCACTTTGGGGGGGTCTTTGATGGATTATGACACCCCCTTGGCTGCCTGTCATGTGAATGTCCCGTGGATGTGGCCTGTGGGGTTGGGGGTTCCACAGCTGGGCCAGTTTGTGTAAAGGAGGATGGGTGTTCAGTGCCTCTGACCAGAGGTTACACCTGAAACCTCCTTCCCCCACCTCGTTTAGGTGTGAACCTGGCTTCTGTGGGCTGTGGTCTCCCCCAGCCCAAATCCAGCCAGAGGTGACTCTCAGCTGGGTGACCCACAGCTGCTGGGTTTGGCTTTCTTGTTTGTTTTTCCCTAAGCCTGAGATAATTGAACATCTAGGCAGCTTCACTTACAGTCCAAAGTCCCAGCCAGGTATCTTCAGGGAGGCTTCTTTGGTGGTAGCTTCTTTATACAGTTTTTGTTATAATGAGCAAAACTTTATATCAATGTTTGAGGCATGAACTATTGCAGTCCCTGGCAGCTGCTCACTCCAAGGTTGGTCACAGGCCTCATGGGGACACAGAAGGGCAGGATGGGGCCCTGCAGGAATGGGTGTGAGAGCAGGGGTACCCAGCTCCCCCTCACCCCCAGTGCTGCTTGGTCCCACATTTCCCACCAGCAGCAAGGTTAAGCCAGTTGGAAAGTAGAGCTTTATTGGGAAAAGCAGCATTGTACAAAGAGCTGCAGCATAGAACCCTGAGAAGTTGCTCTGCCATCCCTGAGAGTGGCAAGAGGGGACCAAGAGGGGCTGGGGGAGCAGGACCTGCCTGCGTGTAAGGCAGTGGGAGCACAGGGATCGCTCCAAATTGCTTCAGAGCATCCTGTGGCAGCAACCCCTCCCTCCGGGATCCCCCTTATCCCAAACCTTCTCCAAGGTTTGGGAGGTTTGGCAAGGATAGGAGAAAGAGGAAAACCTGATATTTTCACCCCTCTTATCACCCCTTCCCTCGCTCAGTCTGCAGGGGCAGGGCCCACATATGCCTCCACAGTGAGCTCCAGCCCTGCCGCCCTGCTGTGTGTCACTATTGTGATATTTGCATATGCAAATCAAACGGGTTCATTTGCATATCTGTCCTCATCAACTCGTTAAAACACTGCACCCCACACCTGCCTCAGCACTGAGGTCCCACTGTACCACGACAGCCTCAGCTGCAGCTCCACTATGGCACCAGCCTGGCACTTGCCAGCCTGGCTCTGGCTCAGTCCCTCTGGCACAGTGTCACCACTCGCCCCTCACACAGCCAAAACACGGGGTACAGCGGCTCAGTGAAGACACTGTGGAAGGAGTGGATGAGCTGTGTCCTCTCCCCGAGGCCATAGAAGGAGAGGAGCCCCTTGTCATAATCCAGGCTGACCCCCAGGTTCTTATAGAGCTGCTCCTGGATTTTCTCAGCCCGGCCCTTGTGCCAGGCCAGGTAACAATCCTCCCTCACCTGCAGCCCCCACGAGCCCCCATCCAGCCCGATGTTGAACCTGTGGCCCTGCTGCTGCTCCCGGGGGAGCCCTCGGTAGGTGACCCCCAGGATGATGGAGTGGCTGGAAATCTTCACCTCCCAGTAGTGGTGGCCGGGGCCGTAGCTCTGCGTGCACAGCACCTGCCAGGGCTCGAAGCGGGGGCCCTGCTCCAGCCCAGGGACGGGGCTGGGGCTGTGCTTGGCTTTCCGGGCACCTTTTGACAGCTCCAGGTACTTGTTGGCTGTCTTGGGATCAAAGGTCAGGTTGTGGTGGTCTGGGAAGAACAAGGACATGGATGGGGTTGAAATACTTCATCAGACCTTTGCACTCCCCCAGCAACGATGGGGTTTAAATTCTGTAGGGCTGGCTCCCGAAGTAGGAGGGAACAGGCTGTTTGGAGGGGAAGGGGAGTAGGGAGGATGCAACACCTGCCCTAGAGGGAATGGAAAAGCCCAGAAATAGCTGTTGAGGCACTGAGACACGATGCTTTGCACAGTCCTTGCACAACCCAGCTAACAATCAGCAAGTGGCCACTGTGACCACAGTGGTTCTGTGGCCATTTTGAGAGGGATGTGCTTGGTTTTAAGAGCAAAAACACCAGTGTGGATGGGGAGATCAGGAGAAAACCAAGTGTTAAGTGAGCAAATATGGTATTACAGGGAGTTACTCTCCTCTGCATGGGCTGTGATAGCTCCTGCTGTGGGCATTCACTGGCCACCAGCACCCCACCTTCCTCCCCCAACACCTGGGCCTGGCAGCTGGCTGGGCTCCTGCCTGCTGCCCATAAATAACAGGGGCTTCCTATTAATAACCCTAAGAATGTTCTGTGGGGCCTGATGGAAGGAATTCCTACAGGTCCCATAGGCAGAGATTGCCTCCTTGGCAAGAGTGACACGACCAACACAGCCTGAACATTACCCAGCCCTCTTCCCAACAGTGAGGAGATGGGAAGAGGAGCACAGAGGAAATTTCTGAGAACTGGAGAGGGATGGGCCTGGGGAGGAAAGGGGACATGAAGGACTGTAGCTAGGAATGCTGAGGTCATGTCCCTGGACAGAGAGCAATGACTGCAGGCAGGGCTCTGGACTGGGGCTATGCCATGCAGGGCAGTGACTGATCCAATACCAGACAACCTCAGTTTCCATGGGAAAGCACTTCCTGGTGCTGCTAATCCCCTTAATGAGTCCTTTCCCATCCCAGCCCATCCACCCTGTCCCTACACCACCCTTCTCTGCATTTAGAGAGACACGCTGGAAGAACCAGGGAAGGAGCCCCTGTCCCTGCAGCCACGACCACCCTCCTCCCAGGAAGGAACCCAGCTTGGTGACATCTCTTCCTGCTGGGGACCCCAGTGAGGTGCTTCTCCCTCCAGGCCCCCCTGTGCTCCTTACCCTTCAGAAGCTCAGCTCGGAGCTGGCACCTGGGGAGAGGGGCCACAACCTTCACCGCCAGCTCCTGGGGATGCCCTGGGCCTGTGGAGGATGGGAACGGGCATTTTGAGTAATGCCACCCAAAACCATTTTTCTTCCTGGCTTCATGGGAAGAAGAGGAGAAGGAGAAGGAGGAGGAGGAGAAGGAGGAGGAGGAGGAGGAGGAGGAGGAGGAACTCCATTGTATCCAAACGTGGGAGCAGGCACGTGCCACCATGGTTCAGCATTTCCAGCAAGGAGGGGCCACAGGAAAGCCACCTGTGGGCTCATCCCACTCCATCTGCTGAGCATTAAATGTGCGTCCCCATTCCAACCCCCTGTGCCCAGCAGCTGTGTCCCCAGCAGTGACACAGGCCAGGCTCTGCTTCAGGCTGACTCAGAACCCTTCAAAGTACCCCTGAGAGCAGGAGGGTTACCTTGGCCAGCGGGGTCGGGGACTTTGGGGACCACAGAGCCAGGTGAGGCCTCCAGCAGGAGCCTGGAGAGGTCGGTGAGGATCTCAGAGATGGGCTTGACCACAGCAGCTACATCAAACTGCACAGGCACCAGTGCCTCTGGGCTCTCCAGAGGTGGGAGCAGGGGGAACTCCTGCGGACAGACGCACGGACACCATGCACCAGTCTGGACAGGACTGTGCATGTCTCCCTATTGGGCAACAGGGGCATCCCAGCATCACCCACACATCTCTTCAGGGACTCCCAAAAAACAGCTCCTCTCCACAGCCCCATCACATCTCTGAGCCAAACTGAGGATGCATTCCCAGTGGGAAAGGGGTTGAACATGATTCTGCTGTCATCAAAAGGGTGCAGGCCCAAGGAAAGGGAAGGACTCAGTGCCAGAGTGATACCTGGAGGAAGGTCCTGTGGTCAGGGCAGGCCAGCAGGCTCTGAACCCTCTCCCTGTGCTGGCCAAGGACATCCAGGCGGTCCTTCAGGAGGTTCCAGTTCCTCTCCACATGCTCCAGTGCCACCACCTGCTCCTGCTCAATACTGGCCACTGTCCGACACTGGAAATCCTCCAGAGCTTTCCTCAGGTGGGTGAATTTGCTCTGAATCCCAGCTTTGAGTTCCTCGGAGGAGTCCTGGGCAGGAAGAGCCATGAGAACCAGTGTGCCCCCACCCACAGGCCAGCACAGGGAGGCTGCAACATTACCTTGATGCTCTGTGTTTGCACCTCCAGCTCCTTCATTGTCAGCTCAATCCTCTCCGATTCCTCCTGGGCTTTTTCCAGGGATACTTTCAAAAGGGTCTGTGAAGGGAGGCACCAACATAGAATCATTATAGTTGGAAAAGACCTCCAAGACCATCGAGTTCAACCTTTGACTGAACACCCTCAACTAGATCAGAGCACTGAGTGTCACATCCAGTCATTTCTCCCAGTCGCGTCCAGTTGCGCATCCTGTGGAACAGCCCACTTCTGCCCACTCCGCCGCCAGGACTCTCTCAGGGCTGCAGGACGAGGCTAATGGGGAAGGAAGTGGCTCGGGAAGGGGACTCTGTTTCAGGGTAACAAAGAAGTGATTTTTTTGTGCTGTCTTTCACCCCTTTTTTAGCTGTTTCCTCTAGATCAGAGGGTCACAAACACAGACGGCACCGTTCATCCCGTGCTGCTGGATTTATCCAGCTTGCTGCTGCTGCTGACAACACCTGGTTTCTCAAGGAGCAGCCGGGCACTGGTGGCATTTCCCTGGCCAACCCCATGTCCATCTGAGGGCGGGCACTCTGGCACACAGAGGGACATCGCATCCCTGCAGCAGGACCCGGCGCGGTGGAAGTCGATGTCGCGCTGCGCCTGAGTTGTCACAACACCCCCTGTTGTCCCATGGCCCCAGCCCTGTCACCCACCTGCTTTTTGGCTCGTTCCTCCTCGAAGAGCACCCGCCGGTGCCGCGGGCAGTCCCGCCACGTGCGGACGC
>NW_008239785.1:2508806-2516043 GCF_000691975.1 Corvus brachyrhynchos | reverse complement strand
TGAACAGCTCCAGGCAGATGGAGCACACCAGCTTCTCCTCCAGCTTCTGCGAGATGGGTGATGCCATCCTGCCTGTGCCGGGATCCGGGCGAGAAGCCGGGGAAATAGAAACTCCTGCGCGCAGATGGAGAGGGGGTGACGCTGAGCCCAGAGGCGGGGCAGGGCTCCCGAGCAGACGCGCTCTTAAAGTGACACCCGGTGGCTGCCCCCTCGTCACGCTGGCTGTGCCACACGCTGGGGAGACGAGACGACAGGGAGGGTTGGAGCTGTTCCCCCGTGGAGAGGGAGGGCTGTGAAGCGCAGTGGGAGACTCCGGAGAGGATGGAATGCTGCAGTGACAGCACGGAGACACGCAGGGGGCTCACAGGGGTCAATGTGTATTTCCATGTGTATATCGATGTGCAATTGGATTTTCATTCCTTTATCCATTGCCCTTTGAGAGAACTTCCAGGCATCCTCAGCTCTGCCAGGGCTGGGTCCCTGAGGGCTGGGCAGTCCCCCCTGCCACAGAGACCTCAGTACAGAGCTCCTGCCTGGGAACCAACAGAGAGAGGCACCCACTGCTGCTGCAGCCACGTGTCACCTCCCCGTGCAGCGGCAAGGCTGTGACACACACCAGCAGCAGCCCTGTTCTTCCCTTGCATCTTTTAAAGCACAGCTCCTGCTGTTTGCCATGTCCTCATGCACACCCACCACGCCTTTTCCTACGAACTTCCTTGCAACACCTGTGCACATCAGCAGCCTGAAACGCAATAAAGATGCCACCTGGGCCACCTGTCCCTGCTCAGGTGGCAGGTGGAGTCTCCTGCCCGGAGGCCAGTGTGGTGCCTGTGCACTGCAAACCTTCACCTCCTTGTCACACAGTTCAGTTCCAGTTTTCCCAGCCCAAGCCTTATCTCTGTACCAGGCCCCCGTGCTATCTCTTGCGCACGTTCCCAGGCTGCTGACGCTGCCGGGATGGCCTCGTTTTGCAGCAGCTCTGCAGCCTCCCCTCGTGAGCAGCTTCCCTTTCACCTGCACAGGTGAGGGCAAGCAGGGAGCAGGTCTCTGCTGGATCATCCATACCAGCTTCTGTACCACAGGCAGGCTCAGAGCCACGCCCCCAACCACAGGAGAGGACTTAGGATATGTCCCAACTCCCTGCATGTCCCAGCAGAGCTTCAGCCCCCAAACATTCCTTTGGGCTCAATCTGTCAATTCTGACCAAATATTTAAAGCCCAGAGAGGCATAACATGACCTGTGTGTCTGCCTGGAACCTGTGCCCCCGCCGTGGGCACCTCCCCAGTACACTCATCCCAGCTTAAACCAGACCCCAGAACCCTTCAGGATGGGAGGGGTGTTCAAGGAGCTCTGGGGTAACTGGTATCAACCCTGAGCATAGGCAGCACGGGGGCACTTCAGCCCAACCTCAGCTGTTTGCTGAAGGCTCCAATTTCCTGACAGAAGGAAAGTCACTGGGAACCAGAGCTGGGCAGAGGCAGCTGTAGCAGCAGAACGTGTTGGTATTTGGGGGTTCATGCGAACAGGGGATGCACAGTGGAGCACAGCAGAGAGCAGAGGCTCTCCAAGGCCTGGGAACAGGATCGGCAGCAGCAGTGCCAGGCCACGACCAGCAGCAGCTCTGCTTCTGCTCCACCTGCCCACACCAGGCATGTCCTGTCCAGGGAGAGAGGGGAAGGAGGCTGAGGTCTGTGTGCTTGGGCAGCTGAAGCCACCTCCACAAACACCGACTTTGTGCAGGTTTACCACCTGTGCAGCCACACTCTTCCCGAAGTACAACATCCCAGAAGGGAAGTGACTCCGGCCAGGGGAAGGGCTGCTCAACTCCCCTGCATCCTGCTGAGCTCCCCAGCTCTGTGCCAACTGGCCAGGGTAACAGGTTCTTCCCAATGAAGACACATATGCCAGCACTGCTCATAGAGTGTTTAATCAGACTCATCTCTCCAGGAGGACTGCACAAATAAAATCTGACACAGTCCTGAACCGCAGCATTGCGAGAGGAGGAAATCCAGGCTGGCCTGGCTCTGTTTGTTCCATAAACAGGCAAAAGGAGAACTGTGATCCCTGCAGGGAAGCAAGGCAGGGCATCTCTGGGGAGATGCAACCTGCCAGCCACTGCTCAGCTCTGCTGCAGAATCAGGAGCAGGGTTTCACCCTGGCCATGGATTCACTCTGAACATTCTCGTTAAGCAGCCTCTTGACCACGCAGCTGCCAGCCCTATGAGCACCCAATGCCGGCTCCCAGCACAGGGGAACTGGGAGCTGAGGGGCTGAGACTTTGTCATTTCCCTCCTGAGGCACTGAGGGGAGTGCAGGAAATCCAGGAGCCAGCATCCCACGGACCAGAGGGGGCCAGCTCCTAGTAAATGCCATAGGTGGGCTCCTGTGTGTCTCGGTACCTGTCCAGGTACCTCAGGGGCTGGTGGCGAGGGAACTTCACCTGGGGAGGGTGGTACGGGGGCGGCCGCACAAACTCGAACACCGGCTCCCCCATGTCTGCAAAGGGGTGACAAGGTCAGCAGGAGGGCTCACATCTGAACCCCACAGCCCCCTTCACCCACACAGGACCAGGGCTGCTCAAACACACCAGTGGAGTTATTTTAAAATCCTCATCCAAACAGCCTTTTAGGGGTTGGTCCCTCAGGCTGCCATTAGCTTGGAGGAGGATGGCTCAGGTGGGCTTATTCTGTGCTGATCCTGGACAAGTGCCAAGACCAAGTGAGAGCCCTGCAGCCCCAGGGCCATGTCCCACCCACAGACCCCCTCCTCCAGCATCCCCATTCCTTACTGAGCAGCTGATGGAAGGTGGAAGTGACAGAGCTGTCCCACTGACACTGGAAAAATGCCAGCCCTGCCGGGGTCATGGCATCCTCATGCTTTCTGTAGAAGTCAAATGTTCTAAAGGTTCTCATCTTCAGGCTGTAGCTGGAAACAAGACACAAGCACCAGGTGAACCTCTCCTTGCAGCAGTACCCTGCTCCATATCACCCCAGAGCATATGAAAGAGGTGGAAAAGGAAGCCACTAAAAGGAAATCTCCCAGTGTCTCCAGCTCTGTGCACGACAAACCACTCTCTAACAGCCTGTTCTGTAGCAACAGGACTCTGCAGTGCTGGGATTGTGGCTGCAGAGGACACACAAACTCAAAGCAACCCTGGAGAACCCTACAGAGTGACAGGAGCTGCTCCCCTACTGCAGAGACAGGCACATGAACCCCAGAAGCAGCAGCAGCCAAGCCCAGCACATGAGCAGAGGAATTACCACGGCGTCGGCCGAGCGTCCTGGCTGAAGTCGATGGGACTGCGTTGCTTGAAGAGCAGGAAGATGAAGCGGTGGTAGCCCGTCCCCATGGCAGGGAAGGGGGGCAGGTAATGGCACATCTCCTTACCAGACTTGATGTCACTGCCTGGGATGTTGGTCCTGAACACAAACACATTTACACTTATTTCCCTCCAGCAGATTCATGCAGGACTGCAAATTACTCTGCCATGCTGTGATGTGATTTCTGCCCCATTTGATAAGGGAACAGATAGCAGAGATTGCTTTCATCAGAGGAAAAATCCCACCCAGTGACTGGAATGCCAAACAGCAGCAACATCTGGAACTCCTGCACCTTTAGCAGGAGCCGGAACATGGGGCTAAAGGAGCTGATGGCAGGACCACCAGGGAAAGCCACTGGTTCTGAGCTGCTGGAGGAGTTTCTGCCCACTCCACAAGCACAGAGCACGTGGCTCTGATGTACTCACACCAGCCAGTGGAGGTACTCCGAGTCTGCATCCCTCAAATGTCCATCTGCCAACACACAACACAGAAAGGTGACTTAGGGACACCCTGGTGCCACCATTGACCCCAAAGTCAGAAGGCCCAAACCTGCTTTGACCAGAGGGAGCAGCTCAAGACCTCCCAGCATTCCTTCCCTAGTGGAAAAGGAACTCATTCCTATAGGACTGAGTTTAAAAAGAGGAGCGAAGCACTCTACAGATCTAATTCCAGGATTCTTGAAATCTTCTTGGGCAGCTGCATGCCTCACTGTGCCTTGGTTTCTCAGGATGAACAATGTCAGCAAAGCTGCCTTCCAGGCAGATTGCCCAGGGAGAGGAGTTTGGAGGTGAACAAAAGATGGGAGTCAGAATTGTTTCCTCTACAGTATGACACAGGTCCTGCTGTGTCACCATCCCCTCTCTCAACTGCTACAGATTTGGGGAGGCTACAATCCTTCCTCCATAGGTACCTAGCAGATATGACATCCCAGAATTGCAGAATGGTTTGGACTGGAAGGGACCTTAAAGCCCGCCATGGGCTGGGACACCTTCCACTAGACCAGGTTGCTCCAACCTGGCCTTGAACACTTCCAGTCTTCATCATCTCTGACTGTGCAGCCAAGAGAATCAGGAGTTAACCAAAAGCTGAGTGAAACAACCCAGTTTAAATGTGTTCCTTGAAAGAACTCTCTGCTCACCTGGATTTGTGAGCAACAAGGTCCAGAGGGAACCTTTGTCTGCCTCGTATGACACTGCAGGGGGACTGGAAGCCTAAAAGAGCAACATAAAGAGAATGTAAATCACACACACAACAGCTTCCATGAACTGTGTCTGGGCAAGGCTCAGACACAACACAGACTGGGCACTGCCAGACCACTGAGGAATCCACCTGGAGAGCCCCAGGGCATAAATAACCATCAGCCTCCTGGCAGACAACCTGCAATCTCTGTCCCTATTGCATCCATAAAATAATTTCCTTCAGCACAGAGGAAATGCCCTTGTAAAAGGCACCCCCTGGAACGAGCCATGCCTGTTGGAAGCATCTGGCAGAAACTTCCAGGCTTCCCAGGGGCTCCAGGTTGTTCCCAGCTCCCCTCACGCACCTCTGATGGAGTCACCATGTTCCCATAGTAGACTGGCACGAGGTGCTCGTCCTCCTGGCTGTAGTGCACCCTCAGGGCAACCCAGGGGGTGAAGGTGGCCCCCTTGAACAGGTCCCGGAACACCCCGCAGTGCTCAGCCACGCGCTGCTTGTGGAACGGGCCACTGGTCCTCTCCCACTCAGCCCTGACGTCGTCGAGGGGAATGAGCACTGCAAGGAGAGAGGGAGGATGCAGAGGCAGCTGCTGGAGAGCTGGGGCAGCTGGAGCAGGAAGGGAGGTGCTGGGGCACTGACCAGTCCGGAGCCGTGCTGCTCGTTCCATCTCAGCATTCCGGCGGTTCTCCCTCAGGATCCTCTTTCTCTCCTTGATCTCCTTTGCCCGTGACAGCTTCTCACGTGGCAGGCCAATGTCTGTCTGGGGCTCTTCAGGGAGGGGTGAAAAGAGAGGAGGTGAAACCTGTGAGCACTCAAACCACCCAAACACAAACCCCTGTGAAATGTCTGAGACACACAGACTTCCAGAGATCAGGATCACAGAAGGGTCTGGGTTGGGAAGGACCTTAAAGACCATCCACTTCCAACCCCTGCCATGGACAGGGACACCTCCCTCTAGAAAAGACTTGAGAGGACAATCAGGACTTGATTCTGTCCCCTCTGCACCTCCACGCTCCTGCTCCTCCTTCCCCATGGCCCTCCCATTCCAGCCGCTGAGCAGCCCAGCTGTGTTATCTGCTGCAGGCCTGAAGCTCTGGGTCCTTGTCTGCTCCCTGTGGCACCACTGGGGCTCCAAGGAATCACTTCTTTGCTCTGTGTCTTTTGGCAGGTCCTGGCCAGCCTCCCTCCCTCTGGAAAACTGCCACCCCTTCTTCCTGGAGACATTTGCACTCTGCCAACTTGTACATGGGACCCTGTGCCAGAGCACCTCACCAGCTCCTCACAGGCTGGTTTGGGGACAAACCCATGTTCCCTGGCTACCTGCAGGGGGGTTGGTGTGTTTGTGGTAGGTGTTCCACCAGTGTGGTTTCCTGCTCTCCTGCTCTGCCAGCCGCAGGTACCGCCTGAAGCTCCGGTACTTCTCCAGCGCCTCCAAGTTCTCGATGTCCAGGTCCTCGTTGGGCATCGGCCCCAGCGGGGCTGCCCTCTTCCAGAGCACAGCTGGAGGGCAACAGAGATCCCGAGGGGTTCGGGGTTCAGAGGGAGAGAAACGAGCCTGGGATGGGCAGAGCACGGACAGGGTGGGAACCATCCCCACCTCCCACAACCACCGTCATGGAGTCACAGGGTGGGTGAGGCTGGGAGGGACCTCAGTGATCTGGTCCCACCTCGCTGCTCCAGCAGGGTCATCCCAGAGCACAGGGCACAGGATTGTGTCCAGATGGCTCTGGAATATCTCCAGTGAGGGAGACTCCACACCCTCTCTGGACAATCTGTTCAGGGCTTGGTCACTGCACAGGGAAGAAATTCTGCCTCGTGTCCAGATGGGATTTCCTGGGCATCGCTTTGTGTCCGTGGCCTCTTGTGCCACGGCTGGGCCTCACGGAGCAGAGCCTGGTCCCTGCTCTGCCCCCTCCCTGCAGACAGGGACAGACAGGGCCGAGGGCCCCTCCGACCCCAGCTCCCTCAGCCTTTCCCCAGGACAGAGATGCTCCAGTCCCCAAATCATCTTTGTGGCCCTCCATGGGACCCTCTCCAAGAGCTCCGTGTCTCTCTCATCCCGAGGAGCCCAGAACTGGACGCTGCTCCAGGGGAGGCCTCGCCAGGGCTGAGCAGAGGGGCAGCATCGCTCCCTGAACTGCTGCAAATGCTCTTCCTGACGCACCCCGGGACACCAGTGACCTTCTTGTCCCCTGGGGCACAGTGCTGGTCACGGACAGCTCGTTGGCCACCAGGACCCCCAGCTCCTTCCCCACAGAGCTTCTTTTCCAGCCCGTGAGTCCCGGCCTGTGCTGGTGCCTGGGGTTGTTCCTGCGCAGGTGCAGGACCCTGCACTTGCCTTTGTTGAACTTCAGACAGTTCCTCTCTGCCCTTCTTTGCAGCCTGTCCGGGTCCCTCTGAAGGGCTCACAGCACTCTGGGCTGTCGGCCATCCCTCCCAGCTTTGTGCCATCAGCGAACTTGCTGAGGAGGCATCGACCCCTCATCCAATTGATGAATAAATGAAACAACCCTGGGCCCAGTACTGAACCCGGGGGGACACCACCAGTGACAGAGCCTGGAGCTCGGGACACAGCCGTCCGAGAGCATTCTCCCATTCGCCCCCCTCCTTCCCCGGCGGGTTTCGGGGCTCCCCTGGTTCTCCCGTCTCTCACCGGCCGTGCCGAAGCTCCGTCCGCCGCGGGCCCCGCGAAGAGACGCGCCCAGCAGGGGCGCCGCCA
>NW_008239785.1:2487166-2508678 GCF_000691975.1 Corvus brachyrhynchos | reverse complement strand
CTGCCCCTGGTAGTGCCTGATTAGAAACGTCCCAATCGCCGCAGCCGTTCCCTCGCCCCGATCTCCCCATTCCCGCTCTTGCCCCACTGAGTGAATTGTCCCAAACCTCCTTCATGCCGTGGGCAGTTCACACCAACGCCGAGTAAAGGACAAAGCCAGCCCTGCTCCTGCCTTGTTTGTACTCGAGCTCCTGCTTTCCCCAAATCCCCGGGAATCGCCTGCCTGCTATTTTGGAACCTGCAGACCCATCCGACCGTGACTTTCACCACACATGCTGCCAGTCCGTCTGGGAACACGGGCTCCTTGTAAAGCCTTCCCCAAACGTGGCATTTATTTTAAGAGTCACAGACCCTCGCTCCAGGACTGGAGTCGCTCTCGGGCGTCAGTGCCGGACACTGGGACTGCTCCGGCGCCAGCAGAACGGGCTCAGCCCTTGTGGAAATGGCACCATCGTGGTGCCAGAAGCTGGGTGAGGCTGCAGGACTGTCTGCTGCCCCCGAGACAGCAAATCACGCCGGGCTGTGGCGTTCGGTATTGCCAGCAGCAGCAGCACGATGACACAAGAAGTGCACAAAATCCTCACCGACAGCAAGGAAGGAGAGTGTTTGTCAGTACATCTACTCTCAAAAGCAATGGAAAACAACTTCTATGGATGGATTAAAGCTGCTGCTGCTGCCCAGCACCGCGGTCAGACCCTCGCTGCGGGCACTGCCCAGCTTTTGCTGGTGTTTGAGCTGCAGTGGCACCGAGCACACGCCACAGCCAGCTCTGCCCCGTGCCAGCTGTGTTCCCCTGTGGCTGTGAGCAGCAGGGGAGGCTGGATCGCTGTGGGATAGGACAGGCATCACCACGGCAGGGGGCTGGCTGCCCTACAACACTGCAGAGCAAAGCCAAGGAGGTCGGACTCTATAAAACACCAAAATCCCGCTAATTTAAGGTCTTCTGCATACTTCATTCTACTTCCTCCATTACTTTACATGAGATCCGCTGAAGGCAGTGTGTGAAAAGACAGACATTTTGACTGAAAACACATTTTTGTAATTTATTATATCTGTACACAGCTAGTGCTGTTCTCATTAGCATATTTTCAACCTTCTCCTCCATCCCCCTCCCCAGGCCAGCAGCCTGTTCCACTGGGCACAGGGAAGGCCGAGCCCTCAGCCTCCTTTGGCATCCTGAACTTCCATGGGACCTGAAACACTCGGCAGCCAAAAGGCAAGCTTGATTAGTTTATTTAAAATTAAACATTTCTTTCTGTTCAGCTACTCAGATATGCACGTGGAGCCAAACCTTGTGTCTGACCATTGTTAGTGCCAGAAAACTGATTCAAAATTAGAGACTAACAGAGACCAAAGCTGCAGAGAAGCAGCTTCTCAGGTGTTGCCTTAGAACTGCAGGATTTGGGTTGATGCTGAAGCTTTCTACGATTTTAAGCTCAGGGTTGCCCTTCTTTAGTGTGAAGAGGTTTTATGGTTACTGGACAGTTACTGGTGTGGAAAAGCAGCAAAGATTTTGCTTGGTTGTAGTTGTTGCACTGATTTCCCTGGGCAGCAGGATGTTCTCTTCCAAGCTAAATCATTCCTGTTCACCCAGCACCATGCAATGCCCAAGTCAGTATCAAAACAAAATTAGGCAAATCAGAGAAAGCTCCTTGGAAATGCATGGTTAGGAAAAAAAAAAAAATCTGGACACTTCACTTGGGATTGTCGTTTTCTTGACAAATGCCTTCAAAACCAGGACAGCATCCCAGAAAAATCAGAAGACCTGAGGATGTTGGTCAACTGATTCCTGCCCTCCAATACTGGCTTCATCACTCCAGGTCAAATTTGCAGTTTTTACCACTACGTGTGGTTTTTTTCCCACCAAATCAACATAAGTAACATTTGTAAAGTGCTTTGAGCTAGTGCTAGAAAATACTAAGAGTGGAAAGAGGGGCAGAACATCTGTTATCAGCACCCAGCTGATGACTACGAGTTGGTTTTTATCCTCAGAGCAGCATCACTATGTTCTCCTTTGACCTCCTATTAACCAAGAGCTGGAGATGGCACACGGGGAAAAGGAGTTTGTGCAGGGCAGTGAAAGAAGAAAAACAAAGGAAACATGAGGATTTCTTCTGGAAAGATGCCTGAAGCAGAGCTCCAGGGAAGGATGGGTATTTACTTCCCAGATCCATCAGGAAAACACATGCAGACCCACATGCACAGAGCTCTGCAGGAGGCTTCACACAGCACAAGCATTTGCCATACAAGGAGAGAAGTGGGGCTAATCTTAAAAAAAAATTGAAAAAGCAAGACATTGATGCTTTTTTTGAGGGGAGGATACAAATGCTCACCAGAAGCTGCTGCCTGAGGGCTGTCAACTACGTCGTAGTAAAGTCCTGCCACCTTTTCCAGTTGACAGGAACTTCTCTCTAGTTAGCAGCTTCACAAAAGCAATCCTTGTATAGATCCATAAACCTTTCCCAGATTTTTAAAAGGTTAATTTTACCATTATAATTGCACTTTAAAAAGAGGCATCAATCCCTATGCACTCTCCCCAAACACCTCCTCCGTTTATAAAAGAGGAAAGAAAGGCTACAATTATTCACTGTCCTACAGCTACAGGATTCAAAGGCTTGATTTAGGTGCCTGAAGGAAGGATGCAAACACCCAGTTTTCAGGGCAGGACAAGAGTGCATTTTAAAAAACCTGCAGGCTTCACAGCTTGGCTTGCATTGGCTTCAGGTGTTTGTGGAAAGATTCATGAACCTGCAAGACAACAAGACACTGGTTACAAGGCCAGGTTTGAGCTTTGAAACAGTTTTACCTCCTCACATCTTGCAGTGTGTTCAGTGTGTTTGTATACTAAGGAAATTTGACCCAGAGGCACTTCGGAGATTTAAGAACAACCAGGTAACTTCTGTGTTTCAGAGTCTACATGATACAAAGCTTGAGAATATAAAAAACAGCCTGCCCACTACTTTTCTATTACGACAGGAATGCAAGATTTATATCCATACAATTGTTTGGCATTTTAATTACAAGAAAACTGGTACAGGTTTCCTAAGGGGGCTGTAATGAAGCTCCTAAGCCCCACTGACTTCAGAAGTACAGAACACTGAGCAAGGTGTGGTGGGATTTAACTCCAGCTGCAGTCTCTGGCAGCCCATTGTAGGAGATACAGTCTGCCCTCAGCAAGTAAAGGCACCAGGAGACAGGATTTACCATTCTGGCTGATGGAGCAGGGACACTTCAGTTTATTTTTGCTCAGCTGCAGCTCCAATCCCAGGTCAGATACACAACATCTGACACCTAAGTACTACAGGGGAGCAATTTCTTTTCTCCTCCACTCACTGCTACTGCCTGAAGACTGGAGGATTTGCCAGAAAATGGGCAAGGCTTCCACAGCTACTCTCACTAAGCAAAATCAACAGCAAGTGGTAGTTGCTTTTAAATTCACTGAGATAATTCAGTTGTTTCTCTGTGGAGTGCACCATTTCCTCCCTCAACTGAGAAGCTCATGTGATCCCACAGGGAGAGTAACTACAGAGAGCCAACTGAAAGTAGGTTGTTAGTTTTGGTCCATTACTACTTGTGACTTTTCTCCACCCTTCTTCAATTACCTGGTGAGATCTCTGGAGCGTAATTAACAACCCTAAATTGAGTTGTTTCTCTGGTCACGTGAGAAAGAGGAAAAGAAAAGAGGTTTCTTTACCTGTGTTTTGTTCAGTGGGGATTTCTTTGCCCACTCAAACATGTTCTCGTAGACGTTGCCGTCGTAGCGGCCAAGCACAGATCCCAGATGGACATCATGGAAGTCAAAGGAGTCCACCAGTGCCACGGCATTGGGACGAATGACAGCCAGGAGCTCCTTCACATGTTGGTTCACTTGGGTAACTTGGGCACTGGTCAAGATACCCGCCTTGAGAAGGAAGAAATGGATTACACAAGTCACAAATCCTTCCCTTCCCCAAGGTCTCACACAGGTCAGCTTTCCCACACAGAACTGCAGCAGTTGGTAAAAAAACCAGGTTTATTTTCCTTCACTAAGTAATTCAATTGTCAATTTGCCACAGTGCAGAAGCAAAAGGAGATGCCAGCACAGCCCACCGTACTGCCCAGCTATTTAATCTTGGATGGCAGACTCTGTGAGTACCTGTAAGGTACTGCAGGAGCAAGTTTTCTTGGAGAACATGCATATACGGATATTAAATTGTGCCTGGCTTCAGGGAAATCTTCAGTAAGCAGCAAAGAGGAAAATGGGAAGACAAAACATACCATGTCTACCTGAAGAGCAAACAAAACACTGCTGCACAAATTCACTCTCCAACTGACAGAATGAAGACAAGAAAAGCAATGCCTGACAATTTAAAGCCATTCATTGAAGGAAGGGTTGGGATTTGGAGCACGAGATTCCCTTTGAGGGATATAGGTTGGGGAGTACATCTAACTGCATCTCCTTTATTAATTCCTTGGTTTTTAGCACACAGCAGCTGATCAGCAACTAGAAACCATTTCAGCTGACCCTTGGCACATGCCTGGTTTCCATTTATCACAAGGAAAACCTGACAAGAGCCTTCCAACAGACCTGCACTGCTAATGACCTTCTGGCAGCCAACAGCCAAGAACTTCCACCTAAAACACCCATTTGGGTGTTTTGGCTTGGCATGTAAAGCACATTTGCAAACAGTAAACTTGGTTTTGGAGATTTGGAGCGCTGGAGAAAAACAGGGCGTAAAGGAGGCACAGGTCGGTCAGGACAGCGCGGACAGCGGCATCACTGACTTCGGCCAGCTTGGCTGTGAACAGCTTCACTATCACATAGTGACAGTGGGCCTGCAGAAACCAAGGAAAGTCAGTCAGGGGCACAGAAAGATGAGGAGCTCTCACAGCACGTCTCTTTATACACCACTGACCTCTGATGCCCGCACAAGATCAACAGAAGTCCTGTTCCAGGCATCCTCCTTGCTCTTCCTGTGGTTCAGCTCAGCTTGCAAATTCTTCGCTGCAGATTCTACAAGCCTGGTTCATATGAGGAAGAAAAACAGTTTACATAATCACATTAACAGGATGACAGACACTGAATTCATACACATGTCAGTCATGGCACATGAGCTCAGAATTCTTCTCATGTGCCATGAGTGAAGACATTGACTGGAGTGACAAGTTGTGCCTCTAAAATACCAATAATCACTGTTGTAGCTACAACACAGCTACAGAGGGGTAAGAGGACTTCTGACAGCACACATGTGGTGCTTCAATACCTACTCACAAGTAAGTGTCTGCTCTACTCTCCCACTTCCCTCACAATGAACTTTAATATCAGGATTGTTTCTCTCCAGAGAGATCTCTGAGCAGTTTGTTATTTTTGTTTGAATATACTTTACACATAAATAAGAAAAAGATACATCCCAAAGGAATGGGGAGCAGAGTAACAAGGCTATGAGCAGCCTCCTGCAACCTCAAAACACTTAACCCTGACCCCAACCCAGCTAAGTGTGTCACTTCCTGAAAGCAACACACGGATCAAAGCTTCACCAGCCACACCTTGAGAATCCAGCATTAACAGGGCAATGCAACACCAGCACCTCCCCAAACACCCAGTTTTCCTGGGCCCAGCCCAGTCAGTGTGAGCTCACCGGGCAGCACGTGACTTGTAGGCCTCTACCAAACTGGTGGGGTCATTGATCCTCACGGTGACAGTCCTGGCAGCCACGTGCTGGGGCTGGATGCGCTGCCTGGAGAGGTCGTTCAGGTAGGACACCATGCCAGTGACCTGCTGGCCAGAGGTCACCTGGGTGTAGCTTTTCATAAGGAACCTGAAATAGAGACAGCAGATGGCAACTCTTACTCCTGAGTTGTTTGAATGGACAAAAGTCATCTCGCTGAGGCTCAGGCCAGCAAGAACAGTTGAAGGCACACTATTTTCTGCCAAAAATGGGGCAGGGGACAGAAACACGACACCAGTTTCTTGGTCACTTCTGCTCATCACTTTGTCACCAACTTCACTGCAAACTGGCCAAACAAGACTCCTTAACATCAATTTAGTGTTAAGAAGGGCATCATTTATTACAGGTGCCTGGTTGCATGGGGGATAGCTCCTCCTTGTGTGCACATGATTTTTTACAAGTGTGTTGCTTACATACACTCACTACATGCAAATTATAACTTGCTCATTACCATAAAACCCTCCCCAAGTTCCCAGACTCAGTCCTTGTTTTGGCTGTAGCTGCATTCCTAAGGCAGATGTCTCCCCCTTATCTTCCAGCTGTCCTTGCTGGGATAGCAGATTCTGCATGCCTTGTTCCTCTGCTAAAAGTTACACAGACACAGCAGAAATCGAATTAACCCTGTTGGTATAAACTTCAGCCACAAGGACCACGAGGAGAGGCTGGAACATCCCTGTGCAGAGCTCCCACCGTACCTGGCTGTCTGCAGCATCATGACCGTGTTCTCCCCCTCGTAGGTGCAGGATGGGGTGAAGGTGACATAGATGTCAGGCATGCCACTGCAGCGGGAGTAGCCGTGCCCGCCACAGGCCATCCGACACTCCTCAATGCCAGCATTGGCAGTCCAGGAGGTGAATGCCTTCAGTCCTGCTGTCAGGGCGTGGAGCTGAAGGGCAACAGGAAAGCCAGGTTTATTTTCCAGTCTTAGCTTGCACACATACGCTTTAAGGACTGCAACTCCCAGAAAAACAAAGTAGTGTCAACACCATTCTTGCACCATTCCACAGGGTCTTGTTTTTCTTGCAGGAACTCTCTCCTGAGTCAAATATTTATATGAAAACCCTTTTACATGGAAGGACTTCTTTTAAGTACACCACTCCTTCTGCCCGTAAACATTTTATGTACAAGACTGTTTTCAACTGCCCATTGTCACAAACACTAACAGAAAGTTAACACCTCACAGCCCTAACCCCTCAGTATACTTTGATCAACACACCTGTTCTACCCTAAGCACTTGGAAGAACAATTAAGAAGCTACAGCACAAGCACAAGACCAGTCTGAACTCCCAAACAATACTCCATAATTCCTGGAAATGCACCTTTTTAAAATAAAAATATATTCCCAGTAGCTTTCTCACTGTGCATTACTCCCTGCTTTTTATAAAGTGCTCTAAATGAATAGAGCAAATAAATGTCACCAGCACATACTGGCCTTGGGGGCTTCTGAAACTACAGAAGGAGAAGGCATCATGAGTGAAAGCCAAAAAGGCTCAATGCCTCTTTCTCCATGCTGTAAAGAAACTTCACACAAATTCAGCCAACACTCTGGTTTCCAGAGGACACAGTACCTCTGGCAGCTCACTGAGGTCCCCCTTGCTGATGTCCCCACTGATACGATGGTAGGTGTCCTTTATGTAGGCTCCCACAAAATGGAAGGCGTACGCTGTTGCCAGGAGAGGAAAGAGTTTGTATTGTTGGGTCTGATAATCCAGGATCTGGGGTTCTGGTTCCCTAGAGCAGAACACAGATGAGCTAGCATGTCAGTGGTAGCAAACTGCTGCAGAAATCCCATTTATCCCTACTCTAAGTACATTCTCCATCCATATCAAGCCAGATTCTCTAAGACCATCCAGCAAAAGCCTCTGGCAGGGGAGGACACTCCAAGAATGGAAGATTATGCACTTCCCAGGACAAAGAGTGTTTTGAAACCATACCAAGTGCCAAAGCAAACATCAACCACAGCCCCTCTTCCTCCCAGTACTTGAGAAGTTTCCCTCAGCACTTTGGGCTGCTCTGGGTCTCCCTGCACTCACCCTGGCTTCAGCTCAGACTGGTGTCTGACGGCGCTGTAGCGGATGGCGATGGTGCAGGCCCGGGACAGCGAGCGAGCAGAGTCACCCACGATGAAGGAACGGATGAACACCATGGTCCCATAGGTCAGCTTGTCACTGACTGGTTTCACATAGGTGCCATCTGGTTCAACCTACCAAAAAAATTAGAAAGATTAAAAAAAAGTACAGCCTGTTGATCTGTGAAGTTTCCTCTCTTTTACATGTTCACACTCTAAGCTCATCAAGCAGCATTTACAAGCCACTCACAATCCTTTTGGTGCAGCACTCAACCTCACAAGAGCATTCAGTGTGTCCATTTCTAACAGCAGATGCCGAAACTCACTGCTTTACCTGGGCATATTTCATCAGCATGTTTTCCCGAGGAATTCGGTAGTTGTCCATTTTCAGGTAGCCATTATCCATTTCATCATAGCCAAATTTGGGGCCAATGTCACCCACTGTAATACCTGCCACAGACAAAGCCACTTGCATTAAAAAACAGGAACTAAATACCACACAAGAGGTTCAAGCCTTCTCCAGTAAGGAGATTGTTTAGTTTTCTAGTAAGTCCTGGCAGTGTTATGAGTAAGAGTTAACAGGGACCTTAACCTCTTTGATGGAAAAGTGGTGTCCTGGTTTTGGCTGGGATAGAGTGAATTATCTTCCCAGTGGCTGGTACAGTGCTGTGGTTTGGATTTAGCACAAGAACTGTTGGTAACACACTGATGGTTCAGTTGTTGCTGAGTAGCACTTACACCAAGTGAAGGACTTCTCAATTTCCACACTCCCCACCAGTGAGGAGGCTGGGGGGACACAGGAAGCTGGCAGGGGACAGAGCCAGGACAGCTGATCCCAGCTGGAAAAAGGGATATTCTCCACCACGTGGCATCATGCTGAACAGTAAAACTGGGTGAAGTCAGCTGTGGGCATGACAGCTCAGGGGCTGGCTGGGAATCAGTCAGCTGGTGCTGAGCAATCACACAGTGATCACTTTCTCTGCACATTCTATTATTATTATTATTATCATTATCATTATTATTAATTTCCCTTTCTTTTCTGTCCTATTAAATTGTCTTTATCTCAGCCTACAAGTTTTACCTTTTTCACAGTTCTTTTCCCCATCCTTCTGTGTGGAGGGAATGGCTCTGTGTGTTTAGTTTCCTGACAGGTTAAACCACAACAACTGGACATCAAAACGTGGGAATCTCCATAATTTCCATGCAGCCCTAATATCCACTCATGGTGGGAGCTGTCTCTAAAGTTCATGCAGCTCACTTCCAGCTAAAGAGTGATGAAAGCTCTTCTTCCCCTTTCAGAAAGCAGGATGTGCTGCTCGTGGAATGCACAGCTGGGAGACACTGGGGCAGAACCAAATCCCAAACTAAACTTCACAGGGGCAGAATCAAATCCCAAACTAAACTTCACATTGAAGTGAAAGGAAAAGATGATTTAGTAGTAGTTCAGTCATTAGAAAGACTCATTTAAGCCCTGTGATCTACCGAAATCAGCTAATGAAATAAGCCACGGACTTTAACAAGACACAGCAGCTGTATACATTCAGAGAGAAACGGATTTAATCTATTCCCTGAGTGTGAATTTGTACCTGGCAGAGGTTCATGTGTGCCCAGCTGCCGGATGGGGACAATGAAGGCGTGCAGGCCTTTGCACTGGCCCTGGGTGTAGAGCTGAGCCAGAACAATGGCGTGGTTCGATGTCTTCCCAACTGCAACAGGAGCAGGAGGCAACACAAAAACACAGTCAGACACTCTCAGAGTCTTTCCTCTGAGATAACCTCATCATATCATGCACTGGAAAACCAGATTGACCTCACTGGTTGTCACCCCCATCATACAGCTCTATGGCAAAGTGTTGCTCGAGTCAATGGAAGTTGCACAACACAATTTTCTTGACTGTAAAACACCAGGTCCTTGGCACACCTGCCAGTGAAGCTGAAGGAACTATGAATAATTTGATACAAGCAATCAAAAATTACACCAAATCTACAGCGTGAATGACGCTGAGCAACAGTCCAGAGCACACAGAGAATGTTTAGCATGCTCTGGTAAGTCTGTTGCTTGTTGTGGCAAGAGCGACTGGCTTTCAGCCCACTCTTTGGACCAACTTCCAGCCATCACTCTGTAGATATAACACACATGGCATCACCTCCATGAGTTCTTCCATACATCTTCCAGATTTAGATACACTTACGTCCACCAGGCCACCACTTAATGGAGGTGACAGTGGGGCTGTTGAGGATGAACTCCTGCGTAGAGGGGTCATAAGTGGCTGTAGTTTCCAGACCCCGAAGATGAGTCCCTGGAAACAAGCAAACACATTGTTTTGGCAGGAAGTCAGTCACAAAACAGACTAGGACAGAGCTGAACAATGGAAAGTGGAACTCCAGTAGTAATGTTTAAATTTTAACTTTGCTTTTAGGCTATATATATAAAGAGCTAAATACCAACCAATTAAGGAAGAACAAGTGAGAGCCAGACCACATTCTGGGACCTGAAGCCAATTCTCAGAAAACATTGATTTTTTTTCCCCCAGTGGTCTAAGACTAGTTTTCCAAGCACCTCCAATCTGACACCTTTTTGCTATCACACACCAGAAGCCCTTTCTCATTTAAAATGTTCCACAGGAACACACTCACCTGAATTTCACTAAAATGCAATCTGATTAAATTGCAAAATAAAACCATCCACTTCTCAGCCACAAGATGAAATAAACAGTACCCACCACCTCTTCATGCCCTCATCAAGTCTACGTTCTCCTCACTTGATGGAGCTGATCTCCCAAACGAGACCATCCATAGCTCCAAGACAGCAGGTAATGGCATGTGTGTCCCAGGTACTGATGTAGGTAGATGAAAAGACTGCAAAAAGATGGGAGGTAATTCCAGGAACAGTCTTTGTCTTCTGCCCCAAACTCTTTACTTCACACACCTGTCTCAGAGCAGTGGCATTGCCCCTGAATGCCTTAAATCTCCCAAAGTCACAAGGCCTACTTGCTTAAACTAGACAAGCTGTGAACACTCCTGAGAGTCTGGACTGCCAGGGCAGGACAAGAGCTCCAACAGGAAAAAGGAGATCACCTTGCAGCAACCACGTTCCCAAAGCATGGAGGTAATGGCAGACTTCCATTGGCAGGCAGCTCAACACAGACTCACTTTGCTGGCAAAGGATCTTCAAACCTCACTAGTTCCAAGAGATTCTCTTTAGACTTGCAGTTAGTTTATGCTTCACACAATCTCTACATTTCACTTCAGCACAAAGGTGAACCCTGCTCATTTTTAGAAAATAATTCTCATCCTCAACTCTCAGATGACCAAAATTAAAGTTCCCCAAGGCATAATACCCTCCCCTTGAAACTTCAGTTAAAAGTGTTGCAATCACAATACTGCTGGAGTTATCAAAATCCATTTCAAAGCTTGAAAGCAAAGGAATAGCAACAAAAAACAAAGTCAGCTTGAGACAGAGAACTCAAAAAACCTGACACATTTCATGGTCAGTTAAAAAGAACACATGGGAATGAACCAAGGGGAATAAAGCTCCCTACAGACCATGAGCACTGGAACCAAGTCATCCGCATGTTCTCTGACCCAAGATCAGCAACTCTTAATTTTTTGGCATCTCTTTCAACACCTCAAAGCTCTGTCCTTTTGCCTTCACATTGAAGGTTAATTAAAGCAAAGCAGAAATCAAACTGGAAAGAAGAGCAAGTGTAAAATGAACAGATGCCACCAAACTGACAGCACCAGTGATGGGCAATAATGACACTGGTTTGAATGGCACGAGGAGCACCCAGGTGCTCATTCATAGAGCTACAGACATCAAACCCCCCCTTAGGAGGAAGAGAGGGAAGCAGCACATGGCATAATGTTCTAATAACCCTTCCAGAGGCTGTCCACTTTTCCCTACAACCACAGCTGCACGTGTAAAACTGTGAGATACACACACACTGTTCTTCTCAGGCATGGGAATCCTCTGTACACAAAGCCATTCTTAGAAAGAGCATTTATTGAATGTACTGTACCATGGCCCATTTCAGTCTGGGCATAAGTGCCAATGATCTCCAGGTTCCAGGCAGGCATGAAGAAGCGATCCTGCTGCTCTGGGGTGGCCTGGGTGAGAAGGGTGGGGAGGAACATGCCCAGATGAAGGTCCAGAGGTTCAGGCCGTCCGCGGTGAACAAAGCTGTGAAGAATTGTCATGGGATGGGAGTGTGAAGGGAATGTTATGGGAGGGAAGCAAGCATGAGGATTCATGGTGGAGATTCAGGAAGAGACAAAAAGAAAAAAAAAATGATTCATGTGTCAATCAGAATTCAGCAAGTGTATTTTAGAGAGCCAGAGCACTGTCCTTTCCTCAGGCCTGAGTAATAAGAAATGGCACACACTTTGAAATAAACATGCTGCAATGACTTCCTCTGTAATCATACATAAAGTGCATCTGCAACATTCCCCTATTTTTGATGCACTATGATTGATTAAAAAAAAAAAAGATGAATCCAAACCTTCCCTCTGGTTTGAACATCGGAGCATCCCTAAGTTCAAAGGGCTGAGGCAGTCAGCTGAGAATGTCACTTTGTTGGAGATGTGATGTGGCTGAACACAGTGTGCTTGCAACCAAATAAAGGAAGTCCATCTTTTTTTTTTTTTTTTTTTTTTTTTTTGCCATGTTTTGAAGGTAGAACCTGGTAGAAGTCCCAATTTATCCAGCTAAAGGAGCTAGGTTTACAATGAACTTCCTTTTTTTTTAAAAAAGGCAAATCCTAACTGGCTGCACTATTTACTCTAGTTTTTTGAAATTAAAGATCAGACACAATTAGTGTACATGGCATTTCAAATCAACTCCCTTCAACTTCTGCTATTTTAAAGAACTTTCTTAAAAGGACAGTGCTCTGTGTAAGTTAAAGTTGTGAACATGAAAAATTTGGCAAGAAAGCCAACATTTTTCAATATGTAAATCACCAGCACAAATTATCTCCAATTAAACATCTTTCATTAGAATTACTTTTTCCTCCATGTTCTGTCAAACACCACTGTGAGGTAATTAAGTGGTCTATTAAGATTTTCAATATAAAGAATTAATTCATCATTAAATCTTAAAATATTGACAGCTTTGAGTATTAAAATAGTGGGGATAGATTGAGGACCAGCACCTCCATCTGGCTCATTTTTGTATGAAATAAATTTAATTGGACTTTAACAGGAATATATATACATATATAAATGATCTGCATTATGGAAAGAGCAGAGGTCTGAGCATGGCTCAAACTCATCTGACATTCTTAGCAAAGTGGGAACAATGCATCCTTGTGTTCTCCAAACACACATTAATATGAACTAGTTCTGTCCCTAGGGCTTCCCAAGAACTGGTTTTTGATATTATCAGACTCCTATAAATAAATTCAACTATCTAATAAACCCAGCAGCAAGGTTTTCTAAGCTTTTTGACTGCACAGTGACCAAACCCAGCAGGGACTAGTGGGTTACCAGGAACACCAGATTTTAAGTGAGTTCAGTACGAGTGAAGTACACAGCTGACAGTCAAAGAGTGAAAAAAAAAATTCTTATTTACTAGCAGTAGTTATAAACCAGACAGAAACAGCACAATATTTTCACTTTTTCACCGCTCCTTGTTTCTTTTTCAGCCCTGTGCTATTTGTGTTTTTTCTTTCTTTGATTTTTTTCTCTTTTTTTTTTTTTTTTTTTTTGAGAGAGAGAGATTTCTTCACTATGGAACAGGTTAAAATCAATACACCCATAGTCACCAAGATAAAACTGAGTAACTACCCATCCAGGCTAAGGTTCAATTCAATAATCCAGAGATCTGTTTCTTCATTACCACATTTTAAACATCAGGATTAAATTAAACAATTATACAATTAAAGTGCCCCAAGAACAGCTCAGTGACAATTACTGCAGCAGCTTCACTGATGAAGTATCAGATACTCAACACAGCAGGAACCCCAAATTCTGGCATTTTAATTATTCAGCATAGAAAGTATATCTGCTTTACTGTATTAGCTCTACGCAGTGTCAAAATACCAATTTAACCATGAAACAACATGAGAACCATAAGGAAATCAACCATCACCAGGCAAGAAAGTGCAATTTTCTAATGTGAAATTAGAAGTAAAACAAATCACTGCAGTGGGGATGTGACTGATTTAAAGCAGCTGGTGTGAGAAAGCAAACAAGGCCAGCAGGCACTGTTTGTTGCCATCCAGTTATCTCTCAGCTTCTGGTGTTGAGCTGGGTTTGTTGAGCAGGAAAGAGGACAGGATTTCTTCCATTGAGTCTTCTACAAATGTTTCAGCAGCTGTAACTGAACAACCAGGCAGCTGGCACTGCCATCCAGCAGTGTCCAGACTTGTACACCTCAGGCTTTCCCAGTTCAGATGCCAGCACAAACACTGGAGTCCTTGTCTGTAAACTATTCTTGCTGGTATTTAACAGCCATAATTCCAGGTTCTGGGCTAAAAGACTGTTTTCGGATGCATTAAATGTTTTTCCACTTAAAGCAGTGAAAGTTGCTTTCAACAACAGCAGGCATAAGATGTTTTTCTTCTTTGTAACCAAGACCTTTCCATGAAGTTGTACAGCTGCAGTGCAGCAGCATCTGGAAGAAAAGTGCCTGGGGCAAAGCATACCTGACTTTCAACCCAAAACTCACAATCTCACCGTGCTCCACTGCTCCTAAAGGAATGCTCCTGACCTGCTTCTGCAGGCTAGCTATGCACTAAGGGCTCTGGCATACATGTCCCAAAATTAGGCAGAAATAAAACCCACAGTACTGTTCACTGACATGTTCCAACTGGTTCAAGTGAAATTCAAACTCTCAGGGCTTAGAACAACCTCCTCATTTTAAAACAAAGGTAACAACTACCAATGTTGTAATGTACCAATGATCAGCTAAGAGGTGCATTCTGGAAAAGACCAAAAGAAATCCTGGGATTGTCAGGATGTGAAACGAGGCAGCTGTCTGGCTACAGACATCAATCATTAACTGAGGAATTTTACCTTTCCCCCTTTAGACTGACCCAGGGAACATCATCAATTTACCCACTGGAGTTAGAGAAAAGAGGTTACCCTTTGATCCCTGAAGGGAACTAACCATGTCCCATTTCGGTTTGGGCGTAGGTGCCAATTATCTTGACTCCACAGACCAGGGGCAGCCACTTCTCCTTCTGAGCATCAGTCGTTTGGGTCTCTATGGTTTTGTGAAACATGCTGAAGTGGAGACCCAAAGGTTCAGGAAAATTGCCCAAGCATGTTCTACAGGAGAGAAATAGAGGGATCTGGATCTCAGTCTTACTGTTACTGTGAACCTGAAAGGCTTTTCTCCAACTGGAGCATAAGACAAATAATATTTTTGCCTTTTTCAACCTTTTTTTTTTTTTTGTCCACAAGCAACCTCCAAATGTGGAGGCATCAGAAGCAATGCTAATGGGGAAATAGATGTTTCTTCCAGGCATCTTCACCCCATGAATCTTGCTGTTGCTATGTAACTGGAAAAAATGTTATTCTACAAAGGTTCATGAGGAACTTAAAACTAAGGACATGAAAATCAAATTATTTTCTTCCCCATCTCTCAGGCTTTGTGGGACTAAATCCCACTGCTGCTGGTAGCCTACAACTAGGGCATTATTAAGTAGAACCAATATGTATTAAAAAGGAAAAGGTTCCTTTGGTGACTGAGTTCTTTTCAGAACAGCTCTGTATCACCTGCAGCTGCTTCTATCAGTTGTGAGATCTGGAACACACCTTCAATTAAAATTACCATTACAGTCTAGTGCTGGAGGGAATGGAAAGAAAAAAATCAGACATTTTAGGCGTGTTTCACCAAAACAGAAGTTATTTCATGAAAGAAAACTCTAATCACCTAGTAGCCACAATGGCAGGCAAAGTACATTCTCAATTAAAACATCTTCCCTTCTGCAGCTTGAACAGTTTCTTCATCTTCAATCTACTGTACACAAATGCTTATTCCATCTAAACTCTAAGATAGAGGAGGAAAAATGAGCCCTCTGCATAAATACCATAGGGGATGCTCTGCATGTGGTTTGTCAATTACAGCAGCATTTGTGACTGGCCTTTTGCACCATGCAGAGAGTAAATAATTGGTAATTCAACAGCAGGTCTGATACAGACTGTGAAAACCAGCCTTAGAGTGAGAGGCAAAGCACCACTGAACTGCATGTTGCCTGTTTAAAATGAACAAGACAAAATGAGCCATGGATTTTTCCAGGACCAAAACTATTGTAATCAAGTAATCTAATGCTGGTGCTGAATGTATTAGCTGTGCTTTAAGGTGGTGTGAGTGCAGCTACAGCGTCTCAAATTCCTGGAAAGGAGGCAGACAGTTCCGTCACCAAAAAATATTCTATTGCCTACAGCAGCACATGTTCACAAAGCTGATGCTTACAGGGTGACCAAGGGCTTAAAAGTGCAAGACAGAATACTTTTCAACATTCTTGTGGTTTCCTAAGTGGGTTATTCTTTTAGCCCAGGACCTATACAGCAACAGCAGCACCCTTTATTTCGTCACTGCCTGCAGCACAATTATTGTGCACCTACTCCTCAGGCCCCAAAAGGACAAATCTACGGGGAGAAAATGAGTACTGACTTTGGAACACAAAGTTTGAGGGCAGCTTGAGAAGAGCTTGAATGGCTCTTTGCGTATTTTCAGCAGTCATTGAAAGAACTTGAGAAAAAGGTGCAGCTCATGCTTTGCTGTCAGAAAAATCAGGTCAGACACTGCTTCTTTGAAGGTAATGCTCCAAGAAAAAATCCCAGGAATCTTCTCAAAGGTCAGGCCAGCGACTTTCACTGCCTATGAGTAAGTTTAATCACAAGTGGCAGATATCTCATGCTTAACTACCACCTTCTGCCACAGGGGTAAGACAGCAGACATTTTGCAAGTGGATGCTTTAACACCCCTGTGTCAGAAGGTTATGATGTGTCAGTAACTAATTGTGCAGCATTTGAACAGCTTCTTGCATTAACTAAGCTGAAAGTTAAATTACAGCAAAAACCGTTCATCTCTGCATACTCCACACTGAAGACTGAGGATTTCCTTAACGTGCCTTTTAACAACTTGAATGACAATGAGAGAGAATCCTGTTTTCCTCAAGACACAGGGCAAACAGAAGAGGTACCAGCTGTGAAAGGAGGAACAACAGGTTTTCTTCCCTTCTTTTTCTTTCTCTGAACTTACTGCTTCCCATCAGAATTTCAACGCTCCCAGCACCTGGACTGGTTGTTCTCCAAAGGCTGCAGTGTGTAACTGTTCAAATACTCTGCTCCATCAAGGCTGATGGTGGCAGTGACCATCTGATCAATCACCAGCTGCTCTGAGGTCAGCCTTGCTACAACCACCAGTGTCACAATGAGGCTGCAGCTCCAAATCCACTTATGGGAAAAGGCTGTGTAGTAATATGTGCTTTGGCATTACAGATCAGCAGCCAGTGCCACCCACACAGTAGAAGGCACGTATGTGACAGGTGAGTCACTGTTGCTCAGTGCACAGAGGACAACAGAAACAAAGTCTGTGTGCTCAGAGGCTCCAAAGCTATGGGAACAACTGCAAAGCCATTCTCAGGCTGCAGAACTGGCTCACACAACAGGGGCATTTACTTTAAATGAAAGTCTGTGTGCAAACTTTCCTGCTTTGTGCAGTTCTTGAAGTAACCCTCTCAAGGATGAGCACGAATGGGTCATCCCAGTGGAGAAGGAGCAGGAGCTGTGTCTGAGTTTTGCTAACTGGGCTTCAGAGCTCACAACTGCTATGCCAATAAACTCCTATTCCAGCTGTATCAAAGTAAGACCAAGCCAGACTCATCCACTCCACATTAATTAAGCAGTGGCAAGTAGGGCCCACAGTAGAGTTTTTCTGCTTTGATTTGCTCAAAGCTGCTCCAGGTCCTAATTTAAAGACATAAGAGCAAATTCCAACAGGGAAAGTGCACATTCGTGCAGTGCTCATGAACACAGGAATCACCTGGTGACCAGCAGCTCTCAGATCTTCCTTCTTTTCTGACCCAGTTTGTTTTTCTCTTCTTTGTTTAACCCCATTTTCCTCAATGAAGGTTAATTAAACTTGAAAGTGAATTAAAAACTGAGCAGCTTGCTCTCTTCCAAGAGCATTGGAGCACTACACCAGAAACGTTTCCCATTTTTCATGCTGACTTACATTTTGCTGCAGTTAGACTGCAAAAGAAATCTGAAATATTGGCACTGTTAGGCTGATGGCCTTCAAAGCTACAGTCACACCAGCAACTGCAGTGTGAACACAGAAGAAATACTATATGAGAAGCAATTAAAGTATATTTAACAGATCCTCTTATGGTTTGGAGTCCAACAAAACCCTTTGGAAACAGGAAGGAGGAGCATTCACTTAGACATGTCACAGCAGCAGCAACTGTTTAAGTGTTTCTTCAGGGCAGTGAAGGAAGCAGCATTTCTCCTCACCTACTCATAAATCAAACTATAAAGTTGGTGAGTCATGTGCAAAGCTACCTAGTGATGTTCTGGCAGTTTAGGAAAGCTACAGGAAAAGAACTCAAAATTCTTCAAAATTGCATATATAAATCTGTCCCTGCCATTTGGGGATAACTGACAAAATTTCTTAAGCTTCCATAAATAGAAATGTCAATCACAATAAATACAATGACATCCAAATCAAGGACTTCAATCTATTTCATAAACTTAATCTGAGGCATGTTGCAACACTGTATCCATTCAGTCTTCAGTTTGGAAAAATGAGTAAGCCCAAACACAATTTCTCCAGGTCAGTTTTTACACTAATGAAGTCCCTTCCAGTTAGCACCAATTAGCATGGATATGGGATAGAAATAAACATAATTTTGTCAGTTGGGTGCAGGTTCACCAAATCTAAAAGAAAATCTGACACTCAACAGGTGGGAAAGTGTGGAGAGATGCTAAAATGCAAATGAAATCAAAGGATAAAAAAATAATCCTGTAATTTCTTCCATTTTTTAAGCAGCAGCAAGCCCACGTCCTCCCTTGCCAACACCAGACATTATGGTAAAGAAATCAAATCAGAATATTAACAGTGTACAGCTCTTAGAGCAAACACACCTCACCTGTAGGCAAGAAGTTTATGCACTGGGCTTCATTCTGTTACATGTTATTACAGAATAAATATGGTATATAAAATAAATAAAAAATGGCAAATACAGTCAGTCCACAGTAATTGCAATTGTATTTGGAAATCCTGAATGGCTGCAATTAGATTTTACCTTGAAAAAAAGTAAGTCTTTTTCATTGTTTCAGTTGGTTTTGGACTGTGACTTCTGACTAGTCCCACCTGACCATACATACCACATTGGGTATGGAGGTACTACTTGGTATCTGTATGAAATTTTACACTTTCATCCACTTAAGAATTGCTGACTCCAAAGTAAGTTTATGGAAAGACAAAACTAGAATCTCTCATTTGACTACTTCAGGAAAGTCTATTTTCATATAATATTGTCATTAACGCTACAAAAAGACAGAAAATTTGTTAAAATTTTCCACCTGATAGACTGGATAGACTTTGCTGAATTTTCTCCTTAGAAATAAATAAATAAATGAAGAAACTTCCCCATCACTTTCAATAAACCTTGTGTAGGAAAAAAATTAATTATTAACTTTGGCTGTGCAGCACCTGAATAATCCAATACTGTCACTGAACTTGTTCCCTGTTATCACTGTCCACCAATGACAGTTTTCAAATTATTTATGTTACTTCCACGAGAAATTTCATGACACAGGTCAGTGCAGACCAGTTTCTCTGAAAGCAAAACCACAGTGGACAAGATGATTTCAATTTCCTAGTGCCAATGGTCATGCCCTGAGGCCCATAACAGCTTTTCTACAAAACCAGTCAGAGGGGGCTTGTGGCTCATTATTTAATGTGTCAGAGGATATACCTATGGGATTACAACACATTTCTAGGTCTGTGTAATCTCTCTGTTACCAGTTTCTGTTTGGTTAAATCAGATTGAGTTTAGCAGAATTAGGGGGAGAAATACATCAAAATCAGGAACTAAGCTCTAATTCCTTCTGGAAGGAATGAGAGCTCAGATGTAAAGATAGTCTTATTTTCATTAACTTGATCCAAGGGTGGTACTAGCAAAGGTCAGATGCAACAAAAAGCCTCAGGGTCAAAGAGAACCTCTGTAGCACCAGGAACTTAGAGGAGGGACACAGAACAGACAATTATAAGAACTTATAAGGCATCTTGGAACATTTTCAAGTATTTCTGCAATGTGACTTTATTGGGTCTAAGTGCAAAGTGAAGTAATCAGCTTTAGGAGATTTCATCAGAAGCTGCAAACTCACCAGATCTATTCAGATTCAAATAATGAGTATAATTTTTTTATTCCTTTTGGAAAAAAAAAAGACCTAAGTTCAAGTTCAGTTTTTCAGTTTCTGCACCACATATAGTGAACAGGGTATAACTGCTAATGTTGCATTTCTGTTAAAAAAAAACCCTAGGAAAACACAACACTCAGGAATTCAGGGTTTCATCTGAAATTCACTGAAGCAGACTTGAGTGGGCTTTTACACAAGTCTTGAGCTTCCTTTAGACAACAAGCATAGGAAAAAAGCACAACTCTAACGTCCTTGGTGGTGATTGAAGTACATACAAGAAGCAAACTCTGGATCTTTTTAGGTACCTTTTAAACCAGTAGATCTCATCGGGATCTGCAATTCCATATTCCCTTAGCTTCATCACCATCAAGGAGCTCTTCCTGATGGCTTGCTCATAGCGCTGGCTACGGGACAGGAAGTTCAAATCCTCGTGCTGGAAGTCAGGGTCATTAAGAACTAAGGCCTCTGGGGATAGAACAGAAGAGGAAAACAAGCTCAGCTTCCACAAACTTCAGCAGGGGGTGAGCAACAACCCAGCGTTTTACCTGCTGGAGCTCAAGGCAGAGGTATAAGAAAATTGAAAATAAAATTAGAAGTTAACAAAATGAGAAAGAAGTCAAAGCTCTTTGAGAGCTCAACTCCTGGCACTCTCATTCCACACATAAACCCCATTTTCAGTTCAAAGCACTCTGGACTTGGCAGGAGGGCAGTTCACTGATGTAAAACCTGCAGGCTCCTCACCAACAGCCTGAGGCTCAGGCAGCCTCGTGAACTCTGATCCCCATGCAACTCCTGCAGAAGGGCAAAGTTATTATTACCACTATGCCAACTGGAAAACAGGGTGACCAGAGATCACAGACTCTGTGTCCCCCCCCTTTGGCACAGAAGTTACACAACACCGGCCTCTGACAGTCCCAGCCCAGGGAAGAGACTGGAAGTAGTTCATTAATCTCTGATAACCACGGTCGTGCCGGGTGACAAACAGGTGACATTTGTACTCTTGGGCAAGAGCGGGCTAGGAGGGAAAAAGGAGGGGACAGAGCCCATGAGAAATGCCCATGGGAAGCTGCCTCTGACCCTCTGGAGGAAGGGGAAACAGAGAACTGAAAGGACACTGCTCTGTCAGGGCCACCCTAAATCCTTTTCTGGGAACGGGAGAAGAGGAGGACCAGGGAAGTAACGCTGCTCCTGTTCCTCTCTAACCCATGAGGCAAGACCCCTTTACTTTACGCTGACCCTCCACCTGCCAACCCTCTCCTGACAGCTTTCTCCTCTCCACAAAAGCTCCCCCACACCCCTCCCGCCCCACGACCCCCTCACAACTCGGTCGTTCCTCACCTTCCCCGGGACTCCCCACCCCCCCCCC
>NW_008239785.1:2456947-2486882 GCF_000691975.1 Corvus brachyrhynchos | reverse complement strand
CCTGACCACGTGGGTCCCGCGGCCGTGCCCGCCCTTCCCCCGTGAGGCGGAGCAGGAGCGGTGAGCGGCGCGTTCAGTCGTGCTGGGAGCGGTGCTTTAAATCGCGCTGCGATGGGCATGGAGCGGCGCTGCGAGAGCGCCCGGCACGTGCGGCGTCGGCACGGAGTAGCTAATTAAATAAACAGCTCGTTACATGCCGTTAGCGGGCGCTAAGTGCGGTGTTGGGTAGTGCTCTTGATCTGCGTGTGAAGGATTGCGCTTGGGGCTGGGCCTGCCAGAAATCTCCCTGCGAGGTCGTGCAGTGGGGGTGGAGCGCGCATTATATAGCACACTGGGTGGGCACAGCGTGTATGGCGATTGGGGTATGGCTTCTACAGCCTAAATGATTCTATTCGTTAGAAAGTGCATTAAATGCACACCGAGCGTCTTGCATCCTTGGCTGAGCCACCTTGCTGCACAGCGTGATTCAGGAGCAAAACCCGAGCGATACAGGACAGCCTTTGCCGTTCTGGAGGTGCAGAAATGTCCTTGCTTTTTAAATGCTAGGTGCGGCGGGGATGCACGGAGCTGTAGGGAGCGGGGAGGTGGGTCTCCACCTACGGAGCCCACGTTGGGACCCTGCCAGAGGGGTTTTTCAGCCCGCTGTGGGTGTCCACAGCCTGGCATGGGGCTGTGGGGCAGCAGGCACAGAGAGAGGCACGTGCAGGGACGGGGTAAGCCAGCATTGCCCTGGTTTCGACAGCCTCCCACGGAGTCCTCTGTGGGGCATTTTGCAAGGTTGCAACCCCGTGAGCAATGCGTGGGGTGGGCAAGGGACGCCAAGCATTAAAGCCACGGCGTGTGTCAGCTCAGTGTCCCCACTGCTGCCTAGTCAGTATGGGGGGTCCTTGAACGCCCTGCAATGGACCCACTTTCTGAGTGGCAGGAGTCCCTGCCTGGGCTGTTGTGCGGCTCTTGGGGTCTCCCACAGTGAGGCAAAAAAAAAAGAGAAAAGCAGTAAATGGAGCATGGAAACTCTCCAAACACAGGCAGCCTGCAAGGGAGATCAGAGGGAAAACAAGGCCAAAAGGAACCACTTTCGGGCACAGCCAGGAGCCTGGCTATGACATTGACTAGGCAGGATTAGGACCTTTCTGGAGCTGCTTTGCATTCCCGCCTTTCTGTGTGCTCTGTGGTGTGCCTGACTTGCCTGTGCCAGCCCTGCTCCACCACAGGAGGTCCCACCTGAGCCTTGTCTTGGAATTAATCCTGCTCGTTCATCGCTGTCTGCTAAACCCTACCAGACTTCTGATGAAACCAGGCTGGCTTGGATGCAATTTATTGTTCTCCAGCTGCAGGATCACACACTGTCAGAATTTCTTATGCTGCAGTAAGACGACAGGCTCAGGATCATTCCTTAAATCTTGCTGCATAGTAGTCCCCTGTCACCCCAGCAGCTGAAGCTATCCCTGCATCTCAGTCCCTCACACTGTCTGAACTTCTCAGTCACCAATTTCCCTCCTTCCTTAACCTTTCTCAACTCATCCATAGCCTGAGGGAGACTCAGAGGACCTGGTGGGCTGCCTGTATTTCATGCTGTGGGTTGTGTGGGACTAGGCAGCTCCTCTTTGTGCCAGGATGCCCTGGGCTTGGCACATGCACTGAGCTGCAAATAGGATTCAGCGGGGAAGCTGTGAAATTCTTGCAGCCTCCTGGATGGTGGAACCTGGGCAAGGACGGAGTTGAAGGGCAGTGTCACTTATAATTTGGATCAGGTACTGGAGAAGCATGGAGTCAGACCTTTTGCTTTACTGCAGGCCAGCCGTTGTGCGAGATGCTGCCAAGTGCTGGTGTCTATTACTTCCCATGGGAGATCAACAGCTCAGTCCCCGAGGGGACGACACTGAGGACATTTGGCAGGTGAGAAGGGTACCCCGCTCTCCTTGCAGGCCAGGCCTTTCCTTCACTGGCTGAGCACCTCCCCTTGGTTTGTAATTGGATTTCTGCACAGCTGAGCTTCCCAAACTGATCATTCCCAGGTTATGCTGCTACGACCTGGCCCGATCTGAAGCCGTTCTCACCACTCAGCACAACTCGGCTCAGTACCAAGTCTGTGTTGACACCAAGTTTGTGGAGCCATTCCAAGCCCAAGTGGGATCTTTCTTCATGGTCCTGGGAGAGGCTGAACACAGGAAAGGTAAATGCTCCAGGAGCTGGTGCCCTTTGCTGCTCTTCATGGCACATCAGCTCCTTCAGAGCTCCCTTAGTCACTGAGGGCAGCCTGGGCCAAGCCAGTTCATCTCATGCAGCTCCTTCAGTCACACGAGCGAGTGATTCAAGGTAGGAGCAGCCTCTCTGTCCCTGCTCACCATCAGAAGAGCCACCACTGGTGAAAATCTGGTCCTCTGGCACAGATTTTTTTAGAAACAGGAAGTACTTCAGCAGCATTGTTGGGCTTGAGAAACCTGTGCTAAAAAGCCTGGCATCACTGCCAGCTGCCACACCGACCGCCTTCACCCCAAATGTGGCAGATTGCAGCAATACCTCATTGCAAGTGGCTGGGTTGGTCTTTGCCATCCTTGAAAGGCTCTAATTATTATCCCTGCCCTCAGACACGTGAGGAAGGCTCTGTCATGCAGGTCACCCTGTTGTCTTTTCCTGGGGTGCCCTGCATTCCAGCTGCTTGGTGCTTTGTGGGGAGTTGATCTGAGCTGGGCCATGGGATGGTGAAGCAAATTCTTTGTTATCTTGGCCATACCTGATAAAAAGCATTTGCACTCATGCCATAGAAGTCCTCACTGGCATGTGGAAAGCCACACTGCACATGGCCTCTAGAGAGTGACCTGCTAAGCCACTGCTGCAAAATTGCTTTAGAAGTTGTTATTTTGGTCATCCTAGCTTAGGAGTGAGTTTGCCCCATTTTGCAGGGGTGGAAGGAGAGCAGACTGAGATGGTGGCTGTGTCACTAAGGCTGTGTCACCAAGGCTATGTCCCCTGCCATGGCCCCTTCTGTGCAGCTCCATGTTACCACTTGAATGCTACCAATGAACTGGTGGTTGTAGCCAGCTTTGAGCCTCTTCTAAGCCCTCTTGTCTGCACAGGGGCATTCAGAAATGAGCTCAGACCCATCACTGCTGCTTTTCAGACAGGGAAAACCAAAGTGCATCCCGCCACGACAGAGACAGATGCTGCATGGCAGGCACTGGCACTGTTCGCCAGTGCAAGAGGAGTGCAGTGTCAGTCACCAGCATTTTGTAGCCATCAGAGCAGAGAGAAAGCACATCACTGAATTAAGCTGGTCCTGCTGCTCACATCAGTGGCAGCATGTGGCCAGTCCAGCCTCCTGGAAGTTCTCAGGCTATGGTTATTTGCCCAGCTGGAGTCGTATGTTGCCTGAGGGAACTCTCTGCCTCCAAGCTGCTCTGTCTGTTTTCCTTTCTCCAGAAACTTCCAGTCCTGTGGTGAAAGCACGGATATTGACCTGCGTGGAAGGGATGAATGTGCCCCTGCTGGAACAAGCCATACAGGAGCAGAGGAAATACTTCAACGAGAGGCAGGAGCAGAGGGGAAACAGCACATCCTGACAGCAGCTCCGAGACCAGCCACACACTGGTCCTTGGACTACTATTTGGAACAAATATGTTAAAAGTAAATTAAGAAGTGGGTTTGCTGTGGAAAACAGCAAAGTCACTGAGCAAGGAAACACTTGAAGACTGTGAGTCAGTGTGTAACTGTGGGCTGTCCATTCCTGCCTCAGGTGTCATCACCGAAAACAGCTCTGGGAAGCACGTTTGTTGTTTGTTTGAAAGGGTAGTTAAGGAAGGGGAACACTTGGCTTATACTGGTCCTTCCGTAATGCACAACCTGAAGAAGTCAGAAGTAGTCTCTGAATCTGGAGCTAAGCATCTCACCTTTGGCAGATGGGGGGAGAGGGCATTAGCACAAAGTTCATTAGCCCTGCCTGGCTGCAGGCCCATGAGTGCATGTGCTGGGGTACCCTGACTCAGCTGCCACGCAGGAGCATTCCTGGCAAAACACTCATGTATCTGGACTGACCAAAGAAACAAGGAGAACAAAGAGTCCCTATTTTCAGTAGCACCTGCCTCTTCAGGTAGGAAGAACTGGTATCCAAGGGGAGGATTAATTCTAACTCTAAAATAAATATTTGCAGTACCCTGAGAACCACCACTTGACTTTCTTCCTTGACACAGCTAAGTTTAAGAGACCTTAAATCACTATTTTTGAAGTATCTAAAATTTTGATTGAAATTTTCCTTAATAAAGATGAAAAAAGAAGGCAGCCTGTCTTTTATTGATTAAATCCCTCTTTCTTGCCAAGTCAAGTGTGTTAGCCCCTACACAAACCCTACAGATGATGTAAGAAAATTCAGTTTTCTTCCTCCTTCTCCTAAGTACTGGGTGTGTAAGGAAGGGACTGGCTTTAAAAAAGCTGTAAGACAAGGAGATGAAGTTACATCAGAGTCACTGGTTGAAGAACATGGTTCCAGGCCCACCCAGCTGAATTAAATCATTGACAAAAGAACAGAACATTGCTAATGTCAGATGAGAATCGAATGTTTGTGCAAGGGAGAGAAGAGTCTCCTGCACTGTAGAAATCCCCAGATCTGGAGTGAGCTGTGCTTGTGGTTTGCAAGGGAATGCAGCCACCTCCAGCCTTTTCTGCTTGCACTCAAAGATTTTGAGCTGCTGGCTCAGCAATGGGCTAAATCAGCCCTTTTTTAGGTCACCTAAAAGTTGGGGTCTTCCCTGTGGACCCACGCAGCTGCAATGTCCATGCCCACCTACCCCTAAGTCCTCCAGATGAAATTCCCTTTGCCTCTGCCTTTCCTGGTGCCACAATACATAAGATTATTTTAATCTTGTCTTCTGTCAGCTATGAAGTCAATGATTAATTCCTCCTCAAGGACATCTCCTGAAAGGCTGACAGAGCAGCACAGCCCACGCTGGGGAGGTTCAAGGGACAATTGCACAAGACAAAATAAAAGGGGAAAAAAAAAGACAAAAAAAAAGACAAAATAAAACCGGGGGAGGTTAAAGGGACAATTGCAAAAGACAAAATAAAAGGGGAAAAAAAAAGACAAAAAAAAAAGACAAAATAAAACCCAGTAAAAAAGACATTTCTGCTGGGTGTTTGCCCTCAGTGTGTCCCAGGGAGCCGTAATTATGAACCCAATTACTCCACTGTGCAGATGGAGCAGGAGAGCTTCCCCTGGCCCTGTGCAGTTCTTGTTGCCCTTCCCCAGGCCCCGAAGTACCTCTTTACATCCATTTTCCTCAATTTTTGCCTGTAGCCAGCACACTGCACAACCTGGGCAACAGAACAACCAACCCTGGCTAGCTCCTGTTTGGCTCTGTCCACCTGAAGCCCCCCGGCCACCCCAGACCCCACCAGACAGCCCTGTCCACTCCCAGCTGCCCCAGGCAGGTCCCTGAGGTGTCCCTCAAGGCTGAAGGAGCAGCAAGGTGGGACCCAGACCCTGGCAGCACCTCAGAGAACACCTGGGGGGCTCAAACGCTTTCCCCACACTCACCTTTTTGTTTCCCGCTTTTTTTTCTCCCCTCAGAGCACAGTGCCGGCCACCCCCACTGCCATCACCAGGCAGAGGCAGCCCCATGGAGGCCATCCAGGAGTCGTTCCAGAAGGTGGAGAAGATTGGAGAGGGCACCTATGGCGTGGTGTACAAGGCTCGCAACAAGCGCACAGGGCAGCTGGTGGCCCTGAAGAAGATCCGCCTGGACGCGTGAGTGGGGCAAAGCCCTGGGCCCACCACGGCGCCAGGCCGGTGCCCAGTGTGGTGCGAGAGGCACAAAAAAGCCTGACATGAGGGGGGATAAAGGTGTCTCTAGGATTAAAATAATCTTATGTATTGTGGCTCCCAGAAAGGCAGAGGCAAAGGGAATGTTGTCTGGAGGGCTTGGGGGCTCCGTGTCTCATGGGCATGGCAGCTGCGTGGGTCCACAGGGAAGACTCCAACTTTTAGGTGACCTGAAAAAGGGCTGATTTAACCCATTGCTGAGCCAGCAGCTCAAAATCTTTGAGTGCAAGTGTTTAAGGCCTGACCTGGCACTGCTTGGCCCCGGGTCCATGGCACAGGGCAGGGGGAAGCAGCTGCCGTGTTGTGAGGGAGTGTCTCCCTCAGGGCTGTGCTGTGGGGGCAGAGTCAGCCTCGGCCCTCCAGGGTGGGACAGAGCAGGTAAAAGCTTATTGTTATTCCTCTGGATTGGCCCTGAGCTGTCTGCACAGTGAGGGTGTCTGTGTGGACCGGGAGCCAATATGCTGGGGCTGCACCCCATGGTGGCCCCTCAGGGTGGGGGAGGTGGCTGCCTGAGGGGCAAAGAGCTTTCATTTCCTCCCACCTCCAAAAAAAAGAGACCTGGATATTCAATACATTATTGCTTCTCAGAATGCACCCTCAGGTGCTTCCAAACAAGCTCTGCCCCAAGGCTTGCATGTCTAGGTCATCCTCTCCCTCTCCTTGCCCACAACTTCATTTCCCTGCCTCACCCCAGCACGCCCCAGCCACTGCTCCACCCCAAACTCAAATGCTCCCTTGGGGTGCAGTGGAAGAAGGAAGGGACACAGAGCCCCATTGGGCTGTGGGATCCCCCTGGGTTATGGGGTGCTGTACAGCCCGTCTCTGCCACAGGGAGTCGGAGGGTGTCCCCAGCACTGCGATCCGAGAAATCTCACTGCTGAAGGAGCTGAAGCACCCCAACATAGTCAGGTAAGACCTGGATGAACCCTCCCCACCAGCTCATCCATGAGCTCCTGCTCCAGGAGCAGACAGCAAGAAGTTTTTTCTGTCCTTCCCCAACTGCACAGGCAGGAGCAAAATACATAGGAAAATGCAGGAATCACTTGCACTTCCCTGGCTTTCAGCAATACATCATGGCTCTGCCACTTCAGCAACACACTGCTGCTGCCCCATACTAGATGCTGCCCTTAAACTGCCCCTCTCTGCACCAAAGGACTAACAGAGCAGAGGCATGTGTGGGAGGAGGGATGTTTGGGTATTTGCAGAGGTCTGGAGCAGATACTGAAGGGAGAGACTTCTTTTCCAGGCTCCTAGATGTCATACACAGCCAGAAGAAGCTCTATATAGTGTTTGAGTATCTGAATCAGGACCTGAAGAAGTACATGGACTCATGCCAAGCTGGAGACCTTCCTTTAAGCTTGGTCAAGGTACAGTGAGAAAGGGTTGCCAACAGGAAGGGCAGACAGCATGTCCCTGCTGCCTTCTGCTGGGCAGAGCCATCTCAGAGCTGCTCAGACTGGGCCCGGAAATGATTCCTCAGCCTCCCAGATCTCAAACATTTCAGCTGGGAAACCCTCATGGCAGTATTGCTCAGTAACGCTTATTTCCCAGCCGTTTCCAGGCCCTCCTGCCCATCTTGCTGCAGAACAAAGGTGGGATGTGTTGCTAATTGCCTTTTTAGAGTAATGGGTGGGTGGAAGGGACTGACAGTGCCTGGATTAGTGTCTCTCTGTCCCCACGTGGCACGGCAGCAGTTGGTGTGTATCCCTGAGTAGTGGCCCATAAGCCTGATGCTGCACTGTAGCAAGTGCTTTCTTCCCGTTCAGATCTGTAAGTGATCCAAAGTGTTTTGGTTCACATGATCCGAAGCGTTTTCATTGTGGCCTTATCTGAAATCTCTTCTCTCCTTAGAACTACCTTTCCCAGCTGCTGCAAGGTGTGAGCTTCTGCCACTCGCACAGGGTCATCCACAGGGATTTGAAGCCACAGAACTTGCTCATTAACGAAGCAGGAGCAATCAAGCTGGCTGATTTTGGACTGGCGAGAGCTTTCGGGGTCCCGCTACGCACATACACTCATGAGGTAGTGTCGAGGCTCCCTCAGTAGGGTACACAATCCAGAGTGGGTGAACAGCAGCAGCAGCAGAAGTTGGTCATCCATAACAGGCACAGCCTGTGTTATGCTCTTAACCTCACCTGCAGCCTAAGGGATTACTTCATGTCCCCACAAGGTGTGCTGGCTGGCTCTACCTGAGCCTGGCTGCCAGCTGAGCTCCCACCTTCTCTGCACAGGGTACATTTATTTGTTCCAGAGGGTGTTGTTGAAGAATGTTCTGGTAATCCTAACCCTGCTGGCACTAAAGTGTCTGTAAATTCAGCAAGGCCTTAGCATGCTTGATTCGTACAGTCACTGCATTACAGCTGAGAAGGGAGGGTATCACGCCTCTGGTTTCATCCAGGGAACCAGGCACAGCCTGTTTGTTGGTTCCTTTCCAGGTGGTGACTCTGTGGTACCGAGCCCCTGAGATACTGCTGGGATGCAGATACTACTCAACCCCTGTGGATATCTGGAGCATCGGCTGCATCTTTGCAGAAATGGTAGGATGGGTTTAAATCATCTCTTTCATGAGCCAGAGGAGGCAGCTGCAGTGGGAAGGAGGGATGAGATACAGAACATCTGGGATACTGTGTTCCCACCCTGTCCTGAGGTGTGCTTTGTGGAAAGTCCACCCCAAGGGTTAGCTGGTTCTTATCTCAGAGGGAAATCTACCACCCTCGGGGGCCTGGCAGAAGGCTGCAGTTCCAAGTACATGGGAACACCATGGCTCTCCTTGCAGAAGGGGTAACTTCAGCCTTATTGCGGCAGCATTTTGATCCTGGGAGGAGATGACTCTCTTCCAGATGTCCCCATGGTGGGCTGCAGAGAACTAGCACTCTCATGGCATGGCAAAGTAGATCTCCTAGGGGTCCATGCTCCTCTTGGAAGAGCTCTGGTTAGCCCTGCATTATAATAGCACTTCCTCATTCCCAAAGTCCCAGAGCAGGCAGGAGGGAGCTAGCCAAGAGTGGGTGTGAGGAAACTGGAGACAAAGAGAAATCAGGGACTGGCAGAAAGAGGACAGCCCCAAGGTGGTGTGGATCCATGGAGAGGAGCTGGAGACAAGCAGTCAGACACCTGTGATGTTCCCAACCACTGCCTGGCAGAATCACTGCATTGTGACTGCCCTGGTCCGTGCAGTTGTTTGCACATGCTGGGACAGAAGGTTGCTTGCAGCAGGAAATAGAGCACACACAGGTGATGGAAAGGTGAGACCTGGCTTTTTCTTTTCTTCTCCCAGATGACCAGGAAAGCCCTTTTTCCAGGGGACTGTGAGATCGATCAGCTCTTCCAGATCTTTCGCATCCTGGGTACCCCCACTGAGGTGACCTGGCCTGGTGTGACCCAGCTCCCTGACTACAAGGGCAGCTTTCCCCGGTGGCCAAGGAAGGACATGAAGGACATTGTTCCCAACTTAGATCGAGATGGGAGAGACTTACTGATGGTGAGTGAGGGCTCAGAACAAGGCCTGGGGATAGACAGGATGTTTTCAAACTGGGCAAGGAATAGGGATATTTGAGATTGAATTACCTGGAAGTGTGTTAGCTGACCTGGGTTGAATGCCCACCTCTGCCATTGCAGAAGAACTGAAAAATGGAATAGGGCTCAGTCCTACTCTGAAGAAGGACTGTCATTGCAGGTTCCTCCAGGAACCACTGCACTGGGAGTCAAGAAACTCTTCTAACATAATCCCCAGATTAAGTTCAGTTGTGGGTGACTCCTGAAGCCCAGAGAAGGAAAAAGTCAAGACCAACATCTGCAACTGCATCCAGCTGCATGCAGGTGCAATCAATCACCCAATTTTAAAATCCTAAATCTGCTGGGTTTTTCTCTTGGCAGCAATTGCTCCTGTATGATCCCAGCAAGCGCATCTCAGCCAAAGCAGCCCTCAACCACCAGTACTTCCTCTGCAGAAACTCTGGGAGCCCTGAACAGCAATCTGTGCTGAGGAGAGACTGCAGATGAGAGGCCATAGCTGTCCCCAAGCTCTTGTACCTCCAGGTAGCACTGCAGATCTGGTCTGGGGCACTTAGCAGGGGCCTGGCTGGAATCCAGGGTCTTGCTTTTCCTGAGGAGCCTGGGAGGGGACATTCTTGGCATTTAGAGACTTTCAGTCTGTTGCTGGGGGAAAGTTTGGGTTACAGACCGGAGACCTGTTTCGAAGAGGTCATGTGCAAAAGGTGGGGGTTATTTATAAATTAATTATAAATATATATATATATAAATATTTAATATATATAATAAATTAATATATATATATAAATATTTATATATATATAAATATAAAATAAATTAACAGCATAAACCACTGAAATGCAGAGAAGAGAGCATCTCTCAGAGGTTTGTCCTTGCATTAGTGAGCTAAGGTGACACACAGTGATTTCTGTCTCCAGCACTGGAGCATCCTCAGCTCTGTTGGGCAGCTGCTGGCACCAGGGAAGGGGGGCACTTCTCTCTCAGCCTTTTGCTGCTGTTTATCAGCCAGGATTCTCAGCACTAGACAAGCTGTTTAGTCTGAGCTGTTTAACAGAGCTGACATCCTGCTCTTTCACAAGCTGAAGAGCACTATCAGTGTCTTAGTTTGTGCCTTAGCTGGGACCAAGAAGCCAAAAGATCTGGTTAGCATAAAGCAGATCCAGTTAGGATAAAGCACTTGCTGCATATGACTGCAAACAGGGAGCAGCTAAACCACTGGCTTTCATCATTCCCGATGTAATGCTGTTTCCTTTGCTTTATTGTCTCGGAAATGTTTTTGCTCTTCAATTCCCGATGTAATGCTGTTTCCTTTGCTTTATTGTCTCGGAAATGTTTTTGCTCTTCAAATGTTTGCGGGATTGTCTCTGACTCTTGGTGTGGTTTTGACAATTTCTTTTTCTTCAGTATAAAATAAATACTTGTAATTTGTTCAGAAACCTTGGTGTTCGTTTTTTGGCACAGCCCATCAGGCTGGTTACACAGAACAGGTCCTTTTTTTCAGAGAGCCCTCCCTTCCTCATCTCCTGCACTCTTTCTTTTATCCTTTCCAGCCCAAATCCTTAGCAGGTGCAGAGATGTGCTCTCAGTCCTGTTGTGGAACTGATACTGAAAGGGTTAATCCAATTTCTACTGTGTCTGTGTACTCTTAGCAAAGAAACAGGGTATGCAGGAGCTGCTTTCTCATCAAGGACAGAAGGAAGATAAGGGGAAGACATCTGCCTTAGGAATGCAGCTACAGCCAAAAAAAGATTGCAGAAAAAAACTGAACCCAGGAACGTGAGGAAGGTTTTATGGTAATGAACAATGATAACAGACAGCGGTGACTGTATGTGAGGAACGCACTTGTAGGGAATCGTGTGCACACCAGGGGGAGCTTATCCCCCGTGCACCAGGCCTGTGATAACTTCTTCTGAATGCTACATTGGTGTTAAGGAGTTTTATTTTACGCGCTTTTCGGCGAATTTCGGTGACAGTTATTGGCCACCCAGATGGGAGCTCACCTCTGAGCCCTGACGGATCTGCAGTTGACAGATCTCCAGCCGGCACCGAGGGGTTCCCGGGGACAACCTCGGCCTCAGACCGTCAGGGGCTCAAGGCAAGATCCCTGGGGTGAGTAAAGGCATCATTTAAATTGTTTATCTTGGGGTTATTGACGAGGGGTACAAATCCCCTCACAGTTACTGGTGAGGGGGTTGAATCATCCAACAGGGTTCACGTCCCTGGGTAAGCTCGCTGTCTGGGGGTTCTGGTCCCTCAGGACTACGGGGTTTGAGTTCCCTCCGAGGGGTTCCCCTGGGTCGAGAAACTTAAAGCACTGTTGCAGCTGACCAAGGAGACTAAAAACAAGCTCGTAACACAGGAACTAAATCATTGCTATACCTGCTTTTGTGGTGGAGTTTGGTTAGATAAGCTGAATTCTTTTTGGTCTTTGGGAGCGTGTGAGTGGGTTGTGTGTTGATTTGAGTTTGCCAGCCTGTAAAATCAACACTGGGACGCCTGTGATATAAAGCTCGTTTGCTGACAGAGTGTTGGAACTTAACTCTCTGTTGGGGTTTCCATTATTGATTTGTTTTCTGTGTGCGCGGCCGAAATCGCATTGGTGGACGCGCAGCGCCCTCTCGTGTCAGTGGGAGCGGGCGGGCAGGCGGGGGCACCCCCGGTTACAGCTCAGCTGCTCCCCCGCCGCCGTCTTGGCTCCGGGGAGGGGAAGAGGAGAGAGAAGAGAAGAAGAGACGGAGGAGAGAAGAGAAAACAGCCCAACTGCTGTGACTCGCAGCACAGCAGGCCGGCCCCGGCCCGGCAGGTTCTCGCCTGCTCCAGCGCCAGCCTCCTGGGCAGCGTCACCCCCCTGCTGCAGCCCAGAAGCAGCCGCAGGGACTCCCCGCGCCCAGGTAATCGTTGTATTCGCTTTCCAGCCGTTGTTATATACTTGTATTATTGAGTATGGGGGTGGTCTGTTCTAAAGCTAGAGTGGGAAATGATATCCCGAATTCTCCATTGAAATGTATATTGAACCACTGGGAAAAGATGAGAGGAGACTCACTACTTAAATCCTAACTAATCCAATGTTTTGGCCAGTGTATAAACTGGACAATGAGGCAAAGTGGCCAGAGAAAGGCACCTTAGATTATCACACCCTGCTACAGCTGAGGTTGTTTTGTAGAAGACAGGAGAAGTGGAATGAGATGCCTTACGTAGATCTGTTCTTTTCTTTAAGAAACCATCTGGAATTGCAAAGGGGGTGCCTACCCACCCTGTCAAACTCTCTCATGTTAGCTTTTGGAAAAGAAGGGGAAAAGGATAGGACATTGAAGCGATTTTTTTCCTCCTGTAGTATTGGGCACCACTGTTTGAAATGCCAAAGCTGATGGGAGGAGGATGATGTAGAAATGATGGAGGCACCAGACTCAGGAGATATGGGAATAGAGAATCTGCGTGTGCCTGATAAGGGGCAAGCACAAGGAGCAGATGAGCAGTCAGCTGGGAGGCAAGAGTTAATTTCAAGTCCAGTGATGGGGAGAACCCAGGGTGAGCAGGAGGTGAGAAAGCAGGAGGGGGATAAGCAGGAGGCGACAGCTCAGCTCTGGCCAGGGGTGGGATCTCACAGCCTGATAGTGGTGAAGGTCCCTTTCTCCCCAGTCGATCTTGAGGCATGGGTGAGACTGGCAGGGCCCTACAGAGAAGATGCAGAGAGAGTATTTAGAGTGTTTGAAACCATTCTCAAGGCCCAGAACCCAGATTGGGGGATTATACAAGTTCTGTTAGATACTCTGTTAGACTCTACAGAAAGAGAGATGGTACTCAGGACTGCTAGGAAGGAGGTGGACAGGACAGGTACAGCAGGTGCATTACCAGGAACTGTGGAAGAGCATTTTCCCTCGCAGGACCCCCATTGGGACCCTAACACAAAGGAGGAGAGGGTTTCTCTGGGACAGCATCAACAGTGGATATTATCTGGCTTTAGACATGCAATGCCAAAGGCAACCAATTGGTCTAAACTTTATGAGGTGAAACAAGAACTGCATGAGACTCCGACTGCATTTGTAGAACATCTAAGGGCAACTGCCAGGAGATACCCTAATATTGATCCAGAAAAGCCAGGGGAAGCTGTACAGCTGGCTTCCATTTTCATAGGGAACTCAGCACCAGATATTAGAAAGAAGTTACAAAAGCTGGAGGGAGCAGATTCTTGTGACCTAGGAAAACTCTTACAAGTGGCCTGGATAGCTTTTAATAATACAGGACAAAAGGAAGAAAACAAAATCCGGGAGAGAGAAAAGGAGAAGGAGCAGAAAGAAAAGAGACGGGAAATGGAATGGGAGAAGAGAAATAAGAAACGGGAAATGGAAAGGGAGGAGAGAGAAAAGAAACGGGAAATGGAAAGGGAGGAGAGAGAAAAGAAACGGGAAATGGAAAGAAAGGAAAGATGTAGGGATGCAATGCTAAGCGTAGCTCTGCAGAGGGCGCTACTTAACGGGAGAACGGAGAGGGGCTCTGCGCACGGAGAGCTGCGGCTGAATCCGTGCGGCTGCTGTAGAGGGCCTGGGCACTGGAAACGGGAACGTCCCAAGAACCTGAAAGGGCCGAAGGTAACAGAAACCCTTGAATGAACTAAAAAGGTTTGTCATTCTCTCAAAACCTCTTACCCTAAACACCCCAGTTCGCTCATTTCAGCCCGGGGATCACATACACGTCCAGACCTGGAAATCTGAGCCACTTCAGGAGCAGTGGAAAGGACCTGGTTCTGCTGACTACAAGAACAGCTGTGAAAGTAAAAGGAACTAACTCCTGGATACATTGCACCTGAATTCAGAGGACTCCTGACACCGGACCTTTGCAGCTGAAAAGACATCTGTAAATGAGCAGTGAAATGTATGGACTAATTATGGGAATTAGGTGGAAGTGTTGAAGAAAATTTAATATTGACTTTAATCCAAGGGTTTGGTAAGATGCACAATTTGTCCAGCATTACAGCCTGCCTCTTTGTCCCTAATTCAGCAGGGGAACCTATTTCTTGGGGAATTATCCCTATATATCTGTCAATGGTGATTCAGTATGGTAATCTGACGTTGCAAACCAGAATGGCCTTAGCTCTATTGCTGGGCAAAGAACAAGGGGGTTGTGGGTATTTAAAATTGGACAGAGAACATAGTTGTGTACACATCCCAAATGTAACAGAAGATCTCCAAAGACCACAAAATGTGGCCAGTTGCTGAGAATAGCAATGCTATCCTGAAACTAATTGGTTCAATGAAATTCTTCAAGGAATAGGGTGATGGTCCCTGAAAGGAAGGCTGGCTGGAATACTGGAAACCATCGTAACTGTGATTGTAGTTGTTATAATTATCAGCATTGCTACTGATTGTGTTTGCAAAATGGTCAGTCAATCTTGTGGGAATATAGGTGACTATAGATAGAAATCGAGTTGGAACTTACCAAATGGCCTTAAGGAATTTGAGATGTTTCAAAGGGGGGAAATGACACCAAAAGGGTTAATCGAGTTTCTGCTCTGTGTTTGTACTTTCAGCAAAGAAAAAGGCTACGCAGGAGCTGCTTTCTCAGCAAGGACATACTGAATTCCTAAAACATCTGGCTTAGGAATGCACCTACAGCCAAAACAAGGCTGTAAAAAAAGCTGAACCTGGGAGCATGGGGATGGTTTAATGGTAATGGGCACTTATAATATGCATGTGGTGAGTGTATATAAGCAATGCACTTGTAGTGAATCGTGCACACGTTAGGTGGAGCTTATCCTGTAATAAATGATGCCCCTTCTTAATACTACATTGGTTTTAAGGAGTTTTATTTTACTCAGTTTTCAGTGAATTTCAGTGACAGAACAAGGGGCTGATGGTTCTGCAGTCCAGTGATGTCTCAGTGTGGGGTTGCTTTCCCTTAGAAGTTCCAACACACTATTTCAGAGTTATGTTCTACTTATTTAAATACTCAACAGACAGATCTAATTTATGGAAGCCAAACTTCTGCACTCCTGTTTTTCATGCATGTGCACACATGCTCTCCTAGTAACAGCACTCCCAAAAAACCAATTTCAGCACAACCTGACAGCTGTGCTCCTTCATCTCATGGCCTCTGTGTGGTGACAGCCAGCTTGGAGGCACACATTTGTGGATGAATCCATGGAGACATGGATGAATTCTGCTGTGGGAATCATTTCCCTGCCTTTGCATACATGTTGTAAAGTCAACGTTCTGCTGTTTGCTCTATGCAAACAATGCTCATGTTTTACCAGACAAACTGTTTGCAGAAGAGGTAAAGGAGGAGGGAGGGGACTCCTCGTATAGGTTCCATGTGAAGGTTTATTCATGAAGGAACTAGGGACGAAGAGCCAAAAATAAGCCAGCATCCAGGGATTTTATAGTGGGGGTAAGTAAGGTGGGGATAAGGGACAAGCCAATGAAATAGAGGTATTGAATCTGAGGGGTTGAATCTGAGGGAACCAATGGGAACAACACATAGGCGGGACCAAGGGAAGCAACCAATGGGATGTCGAGGAGAACAGAACTTTCTAGAACTAATACATGGTTAACTAGGGGAAATGGATATATACAACTTCATACATAAAACAGGAAGGGAAAAACATCGACCAATCAACTTGAAATACACAAATTACTGAACCGGGGGGTTCACCCTAACTGCAGAGTGAGTTGTTAAACATTGGTGCCTAACCACCACAGTGTAGATTCTGGAGGTTCCTCTGGGGTCAGGGTGGCTGCAGCCATTTGCACTGCCACATGGCACCATCACCTTGTGCTTGGGAAGGGAGGAAAAGTTCTAGCTGGCTTTTTCTGAGCAACTCACAACCCTGCCAGACAGCCAGGCTTTGGGGAAAGCGTCATGTCTGAGTGGTGCTTCATATGGACACATCAGGACATGACCTCAGCTACTTTGTGCAGGTAAGGGCCACTTGGTAAAAAACAAAAGGATTTTAGTGAGTGTTTTGCAGACTTGACTAAACTGCTCAGCCACGCCATCATCTCTTAACAACTTCACCCAACCCCAGGTAAATCCCTCCTGCCACAGTTAGGGAGCACTTTGTCCAAACTGATTAACTGCCTGCCTAATCACCAGGACTCCAAATCTCATAGTTACAGAGCATTCCCCCAAACCATTAATCACCCCACAGAGCAGGGTGAGGAAGGCTGGCAGCAAACTCACCTGCTGGGCTGAGCTGCAGCAAAGGCAGCAGCTCTGTTTCTGATGGACCCTCCTGCTTTCAGCCAGCCAAGGGAAGCAAAGCCAAGGCACAGCAAGGCTGCTCCCAGCAGCTTTGAAGAGCTGGAACCCGAGGATTCCTGGGTTGCACTGGGACAGGATCCTCACCTGGCCATGCTCCAGTGCTTCAGGGGCTGTTGGGCAGAGTTTGTCTCCTGGTCCATGACTGCCCAGCTCCAGCCCTTGCTGCTGGCCCAGACCAGCAGTGCCAGCAGTGTTCTACCAAAGGAAGCAGGCTGGGAATAGATGTTTCAGGGTGTGTGCAATGGTTTTCCCTACTGTAAACCAAAAAATTGCCCAGCATTGATCATGGCAGCTGAGATGGCCACGAACAGCAGCCATAGGCCTGACAATCACCAGAGTCCCTGCAGAGCCTGGGACAGAGCCTGGGACAGAGCCTGGGCAGATCTCAGACTGGAAGCTTGGTGTTAGAGATTATTAATGCTGGGGACTACCTACCAGCAGGAGGGTAGTGGGAGCTGAGTGTGCTGAGCCTGCCAGAGTGCAAACAGTTTCTTCCTGGAGCCCAGACTTCAAATTCCAGCTAGGCTATATGGAAATAGAGGTTATGCTGCTGCTCTGGTGGGTGAAGGTGGGGGAGAAAACCTCTACTCTCATGGATTATTTTGGGTATGTTGGAGTTCCTGAATAGCATCATCTAAAAGAGCCTTTGGGAGAGGGAAAGGAGCAGCTAGTATCAATAGAAAGTAATTTTCTCACCCCATAAACCCAGGGGATGCTCTGCAATAGGGTAGATACTAGGGAGGAATATTTGGGATGTGAGACTTGCTTGTGTCAGGAAGGACTGAGCAGTGGAAGTTACACAGAAGAATAACTTCCTTTTAGTTCACCTAAAGAAATAGCAAGTGCAGGTTTTCCAGTACTGTTGGGTGGGACTGCACCCCTTTGGCGTTCAAGTCCCTCTTTTAGAGGTGTCCAAATGACCAGGAAGCAAAGTCCCGTTGGTTTTCAGTTTTACAGACAAATATAACAAAATCTTTGAAAATATGGACTCATAGGCAGAAGGACATTTTAGGTGGTTCAGTGCTGGGAGATGAGGGAGAGCAAACCCTCTGTGGATTGGGCTGCAGGGCATGGGATTGCATGGGGGAGGAGTAGCTGTGCCTTCAGCCACATGGCAGCCACAGCCTGCAGAGAAAACACAGCCACAGACACTCACTTGCTAAGTTTATTGCATGCAGAATGACCCAACTGGAAAACGCTCTGGCTCTCCCCCCTTTCTGGGCATAGCCACGTTTAACCTACTGCCCGTGGAGTTCTTGCAATCAGCCTCTCTCTGGGCTGATTAGGGAACACCACCTGGGGACTGTGGGGGCCCCTCTGTGGCCGGCCCATGACCATGTTTTCTTCCTCACACCGCTGAGCTGTGTTGGGAAGCAGGTAGCTAAGAGAGAAAAGTAGGCAGCCCTAAATGCTAGATGCTCCATTCCTGTGAGCCTGCTGCCCCGTGGGGAGAGGTGTTCTGAAGGGATGAACTCCTGAAGGAACCAGCCCCAGTATGTGCCTGAATTCATTCAATGCCTGAACCGTGAAAGCCTGGGGGAACGGCTCGCCTGGTGGTACCGCTGATACCCCTCCGACGCGGCCGGGAGCAGCAGAAGGTGGCTCAGAGAATCCTTCTGGCAGAGGGCCATGGCCTCCTTGTAATTTATCTTCTCTTTACTGACAGGGTCAATGAGATCTTTTTCATAGTTGGACTCATCCTGGAGCCTGTTGGCCAGGTTGCTCGTTATCATCCCTGTCTGGACAGCTTCCAGCACAGGGATGCGACCAGTTTTCTTGGGATCGATGAGCCCTCCAGTTAGATGCTGGACTTGAAGGTAGGGGAAAGCACTGTCCTTGGTCATCCAACCCTTCTGGACTGCTTCCCCCACAGACAGCCTTCGCTTGGTCACTGGGTCCTCAATGCCTGTGAAAGCTTTCTGGGCATTGAGCAGTCTCTGCATGTAGGTCCTGTCAATCAGCCCCCTCTCGATCGCCTTATGGACCGAGAACCGGTCCCTGGAAATGAGGTCTATGATGCCCCCCGTGGCAGCCTGGGCTTCCAGGAGCTTCTGAGCTGTCATGGGATCGAGCAGCTTCTTCGCAACGGCAGTTTTGATGTTGTACTTGGTGTCGGTGGTGGTGTCATACACCCCGGCGATGGGAGATGTGTCATCAGATATGCCCTTCTGTGAGGCTGGGGGGAAGAAGGTTTGTGTTTGGTGGGTGGTGGGTGATGTGAGCGGGGATTTGGAGATGATGGAGCCAATTGAGAGGGATGAGGGAGGCTTGGTTTCCCCAGCCACCAGCAAGGCGAATTCAGAGATGGGAATCTTGCCATCCCGGTACAGCTGGTACTCCTCCTTTGTGATCCTCCTCAGCCTTAGCGCATCATCGATGGAATACTGCTTCCCACTTTTCTTGTCAAGGAGAAGTGAGACTTCCCCATTTGGACCCAGGGTGGTGACTTCTTCCCAGTCACACTCCAGCTCTTGCAGCTGGATGTACTGGCCTCTGTCTATGATACCTCGCTTGTAGGCCTCATAAGGAGACATGTCCTTCCCTGTGTCAGGGTCCAAGATAGAGATCTTGGTGGAGAGGTTTGTCTCTCTCATCTGGGTCTCATGATTGATTTCTTCACGGTTGACCTTTGACTGGAGATCCCGAATGAACCTCTCCTTGTTGTAGATCTGGTCCTTCTCCCTAAGGATGTCTGCCTCCAGCAGGGAAACCTCATGTTCCAGCTGCTTCTTCTTCTGCCTGTCATTCTCAGTCCGCTGGCTGAGCAGTTTGGATTCCTCCCGAAGGAAGAGGACTTTCTGCTGCTTCTGCCTCTCCAGCTCCCGCAGTTCACTCTCCAAGTTGGCTCTCTCCTGGATGGCCAGGTTCCTGGCTTTCTGCAGCTCCGTCTCTTCACGAGCCCATGTCCTTTTCATGCCTTCAGCTCTCTCGATCTTCTCCCGGAGCCGCCGTACCTCTTCTTCTGCCTTTTGCTTGGCTCCCCTCTCCCTGCTCAGCAGCTCCCAGATGCGTGCACGTTCACTCTCCAGTGCTCTGTCCTTTTCCACTCGAATCACCTCCTTGTAGATGGTCTTCTCCTGGGATTTGGTTTTCTGCAGGACATCGACTTGCACCTGCAGGTTCTTGCATTCTCTCTGCAAGCTCAGCACCTCCATCTTCTCCCGGTCCAGCGCCAGGCGCAGGTTGCTGGCAGACTGTTCCAGGACTGGATCCTTCTCCAGCTTGACCACTTCTTCCATAATGATCTTTTCTTGCACTGGGGCTGGGCTCTCCTCCAGCTCCTTTATTCTCAGTGTAATTTGTCTCATCTCCTTCTCCAGTGCAAGCCTCTTGCTTCGATCCTCCTGAAAGTTGAGCAATTTCTCTTGCTCTTCCACCAGCACACGAACCTGCTGCACGTCGCGTTCCAGGCGACGCCTGTTGCTCACCTCCTCATCCAGATTCCGTCTCAGCCTGCTGTGCTCATCTCGGAGCTTTGGATCCTTTTGGGTCAGTATCACCTCTTGAACAACCACCTTCTCCTCTGGCTTCCGCCTCTCCAGCAGCATGTATTTATTCTGCAGGTCATAGATGGCATCCTCTGCAGCTCTCCTCTTCTGGGACATGTTGCGCACCTCCTGACGCAGGCGATCGGCTTCTTTCTCCAAGAGCGGATCGTTCTCATAGCGGATGACTTCCTTGTTGACCAGCTTGGTTTCCACCTTGGATCTCTCCCTCCTCCATTCATCCCTTTCCCCCTGCAGCCTAATGAGCTGCTCCTGGGTCCTGCCGTTGGTGTTCACAAGTTCGTTGAGCTGCTCTTTCAGCCTGTCAATTTCTCTGAGAATCTCTGGACTCTTTTCATGTTTCACCACCTCCTCTATGACCTCCTTAAACTCCACCTCTGGTTTCTGTGACCTGAGGACTTTGAGCTCTGCTAAGGCCTCTTCCACTTCACTGTCAATCTTCGTCCTTTTCAGAGTGATTTCCTGCAGCTCCCTTTTCAGGTGTGCAATCTGCCGCTCCGTTTCAGGGTCCACCAGGAAGATCTCATTGACCCTCTCTTTCACCTCTATCCTGGGTTTTTGCTTCTCTGCAATGCTGTACTGGCTCTGCAGCTCTCCCAGCTCACCTGTAAGCATCAAGTTTTTGCTCCTCTCTTCTTCAATCAGAGTTTTAAGCTTGGAAGTCTCTTTCAGTAACTCTGGGTCCTGCTCTACCTGCTTGACCTCCTTAACAATAATTTTGGGTTCTGCTGTTTCAATCAGTCTTTCCACCTCCTCAATCTTGTTCTTCACTTTTACTATTGCTTCTTCTGCAGACTTTCTTTTGAAGGATTCCTCATCAATTTGTAACTGCAGGTTCCTAACAGACTTCAGCATTTCTGGGTTTTTCTCCAGTTTGATGAGCTCCTTCACCACCACTTTCTCCCGGATGTTGGGCTGCTTTCTCTCCAGCATGTGCAGCTCCCTCTTATGCTGCTCAAGTTCAGAAGCAGCAGCCAAGCCTTCCTCCTGGAGACGCTTGATCTCCTGACGAAGACTGGCTGCTTGGCCATCCAGGCTTGGATCCTTCTCAATTTTTGTGATCTCTTTGGTGAGGAGCTGGGCAGGAGTGACCTTCTTCTCGCTCTCCATCTGGGCAAGCTTACGGCTCATCACATCAATGTCTTCTTGCAGGCTCTGCCTCTTTTTGCCTTCCTCTTCAATCTGCTGTACCATCCTAGACAGGTTGCTCTCCACCTGGGGGTCTCTGTAGTATTCAATCACCTCCTTTTCTTCCACTCTTTCAATGGGCTTCTGAGTTTTCAACATCAGCAGCTTGTTTCTGTGTTCCTCCAAGTCCTCTTCAATCCTGGCCACTTTCCTCCTTTCCTCCTCCAGCTGCGATTTCAACCCCTCAGACTCCCTGCTTGTGGCTTTGTTTTCAGATTTCTGGGTTTGCTCATGTACAGCTTCAATATCCTCATGCACTTCCTTCTGTAAGGGAAAAACAAAAAAAAATTTTAAAAAAGGCAGGGAAACCAAGTATCTCTTTTAAGGTGACTCAGAGATCTTTTAAATGACATGGCATGGTGGGAGGCAAAACTGGCACAAAATCCCCAGGCAGTCTTCAAAAAGGCTGTTTGTAAATGGAAAATGAGGACACAATCCCATCATGTCAAGCAACTGACTTGGTGTGTCCTCCCGTTGAGATGGAGGTGCTGCAGCAGCCCACAAAGGTGCTTTGTGCTGCCTTCTTGTAGCTGTAGCTGAGGGAGAGCATCACAGCCAGTCTCCAGCTTAAACTGACTTAAAGTCACCCAGTCCTGAGACCTTTCCTACAGGTGGTTCAAACCTTAGAAAGGTATAAAAATCCTATTGCTTTGAAGTGTTTCCAGAAGGTGGTGAGCACTAAATTCCAGCCACACCCACAAACAAATCTGAAATTCTCAGTCTGTGAATGCTGATGAGCTATAGCTAAGAGAAGTGGACTTAAAAGCCCTAATCGTTTTTTCCAAGCATAAACTACAGCTTCAGTAACAAGCGAAGGGCCCCCAGAGGTGATGAGAGTCACAACCCAGGATCAGTGTCAGTGCAACTGTGGTTTCTTGTGGTCTGTTTCTCAGAGGGGTTTCCATTCCTGTCCTTCCTCACACCTGGATGTGGAGACTCAGGGAGGGGTGGGGAAGCCCCAGGCTGAGCAGATTTGGACCCCAATCTAGAGTACCCCAATCTTGCAGTGAGCTGGTACCTTCTCAATGATCTTCTTGGCAAACTCCAGCCGGCTGAGCTGCTGTTTATTTTCTGCTGCCAGCTCCATGTAGAGCTTGGTAACATCATTTTCCTGCAAAAGAAAGAGCGGTGAGAGGCTTTTCCCCTCACCCTGACACAGTTCTGTTGCATGGCAGACTCTGCCACACCTTGTTTCACCTGGCTGAGTTTTGTGTATAGCACAATTCTAGGGATTAGTGTCTTCCCATCTGACTCTTTAGAGAGATGCAGAGTCTAAGGACTCATGCAGGAGACCCTGTCCCTGTTATTTGAATGCCTGTTAGATGCTTGCAGGCCTACACAGGTTCCAGTTTTCCAAATTCACACATGGAGGGCAGTCAGCAAAAGCCTCAAGGTGATGTAGGAGAACCGGGCTGCAACTGGGAAGAGCACAGAGGAACTCTGGCTCCTTCCTCTCCCCACACACCTACCCTGTAAGTTTTATCTTCATACACAATGTGGTAAGGAGCATCAGCAATCTCAACCAAGGTGCCAGGCACAACCCTAATTCAGGATCTCACATGCTGCTTTGCCCCATGGACCAAGGGGTCCCCCAAGGACTTTGACTCTGGGATTAGGACCATAATCAGCGGTGGCTGTAAGAGTGGATTAAGGCCTTGCAGAGGACACTGGGGCATGGGTAATGAGCTGGACAATGGTTTCCATGCCTTCATCTTAACATTTTACCTGGGCCTGGATGCTTTCCTGCAGGGGGGTCACACGCAGCCTCTTTGCAGCAGAGTCGGTCAGGGAAGGGTCCAGAGAAGAGCTGTATTTGCCTGCTTCAAGCTCATAGTCCTGTTCAGAGCAGAAACACGAGAATCAGGTAGGATCTCTTGGGTGAAATGCTAAGGCAGTAATAAATGGGAAAACCCATCCTTACATTGAGTGTGGACTGCACATTCTGGGACAGCCTGACCAGGGCGTTCTTCTCAGGCTCCTTGCTCTGGATCTCCTCCACCAGCCTCTGCAGGAGACACACACGGTGTTAGGGACACACTGAAATCCAGCTGCCTGGTAATACTCATGCAGCCTAGAGAGTCAGCTCAGCTGAGGGAATGGTGGGAACAGGAAGACATTTAGGAAGAGTCTCCAGGGTTTTAGGATATCTCAGCAGTGCTATCACTTGCCCAGGACCTCCCCCATGGATTTATCACAAATAAGATAAATAGCAGCCAACGCAGAGACCTCCCCAACTCCTCGTCTGAGCTAGAGAGTTTAGAGTCTGCTCAAGGAGAGGAAAGTGAAGGACCTGGATGCAGCATCTCAGTCCAAAGTACAATGTTTCAGGATCTGAAAGGGTCCTCTCCACAGAGAGGATTTCAACCTGGAGGTGACTGGCACAGAGGAGGACACCAGCACTGTAGATAAACCCAGCAAGGTGAGGTAACACCAGGTAACACCATCTGTGGGCTGCAATCCTTCTCTAGTTCTTTCACTGTGATGGGGGAGCACACAGCTACGAGCTGGCTGGTACTATTTTGCATGTGCTGTTCACAAGCAAATTGCCCCATCCCTGTAAAGTTACAGGGTATTCTTGCCCTGGAACACACCTTCTGTGCCTGCAGCTTGTAATTGATCTGGCTTGGCCCATCAGTGGTCTTCACTTGGTGCTTGGGCAGGTTGTTCATCCAGAACATCAGGTTCTCATTGGAGTTTTGGAACTGCTGGTAGGTGAGGCTGATGTTTCTGAGGGTCTTCTCTCTGCACAGCACAAAAGCAGATAGGAATGTTAAGGGGAAGGGCAAAGATTCATGTGCAAGTTCCTAGGAAGACACTAAAGTGAAAATATCACCACAACAAACACCAAGATAACAAAAACAGGGGGGTGACAGCTGATCCCTGAGTGGGGAGCACAACTCTGGAAGCTCAAAGCCTGTGCTGTGAGTAGGAAAGTGGCAACTACACAGCAGGACACAACTGGTCCTCAATGTTACAGGACTGTGGTCAGGATCAGGGTCCTGCAATGAAGAACATACTCAGGGCTCTGACCCCTCCCCATCCACCTTAGCTAAGAGGAGCAGAGATGACCCCACAGTTCCTCACCGCTGATCCAGCTGGTCAGCCACGGCGTGGTAGCGATCGTTGAGGAGCTGCACCTCCCGCTTCTGCCGGGGCAGGTCAGGGCAGTACTCCTGGAAGTTGTTCTGCACAGCACTGCAGCTGTGCTCAGCATCCTTGAGCCCCCGGTTCAGCTTCAGCACACAGTCCTCCTGGGCCACCAGGTCCCGCCTCATCTTCTGCAGGGGGGAGAAAAGGCACCTCCAGGTTTGCAGCAGTCAGTGCAACACCCGAACACCCTCCTTAAAGTGTCACTAACTGTGGGAGCTGGGGGATGGTCAGGCTCTCCAAGGTGGAAGAGGTGGAGCAGTGAGGCTTATTTGAAGCTGGGAAGCAAGGTTGGACAGCGCAGGGAGCAGAACAGAGAGATTTTGAGGAAGGAAAAAAATAAAGTCTCTGTGGGTGCTAAGGATGGGGCAAGGAGATTGGGAGCAGGAAATATTAGGGATAGGTGTGAGGCAGAGCAACAGAGATTAGATGCTAAGGGGGTCATGATGTCTTTTAGGGACCCCAAAGGGAGGGACAGAGGGACAAAGTTTTTTGCTGTCCAGTGAAAGCAGGTGAGCCTGAAACACCAACATTAAACCTTCAAGGAACGAGCCCTTAAAAAGGCTTCATTGCTGGTGCCTCAAGGTGCTCAAATCAGCAGAGTCCAGCTCCTCCCACCCTGCTCCCCGAGCTCAGGGATCTCCCATCCTTAAGGAAGAGCCTGATGCTCCCTTACCTGCAGATCGTTGGCTCGATCCTGCAGGGCATTGGGGGATGCAGGAATGATGCTGTCCTGAGCCAGCTTGGCCTCGAACGTGCTGACAATCTTGTCTGTGTTCTCAATCTGAGTCTCCAGGTTCAGGGCAGCCTTAGCCCTGGGAAAGGGGAAAACAACAGGACAAGGTTAGCTACAGAAACCCCATTCTTCTCCTTTTCTCCCTGTTTTTGGATGTTTAACCTTACTTAAGATTAGAGCTTCTGCAACATGTCAGAGAACAAGCAATGTGCACTCACACCCCTGTCGTGTTGCTCACGAGTCAGATATGTTGCAGTTCACCACACAGCAGAGCTGGGACACACACCCATTGTGGTGCATTTTCCACACTGGGGGGATCTGCCCACAAATTACACACAGGAACTCCTTCAGAGGTGCCTTTGATGATGGATGGGAGGTTTCCAACCTGCACTGGACCTCAACCACCACTCATATAGATGAAAAGCATTTTCTGTCATGCTTCTGTGTTGGCACACCTGTGCAAGGACACTTCCTTCCCTCATCCCCATCACTCACTTCTCGTTGTACAGGCTGGAGAGCATATTGACATCATTGTATTTGCTCCTGAGGGCATTCAGCGTGACTGGGAGCTGGGAAGCCGAGGTGCTGGTGGGTTTCTTGGAAAGGTAGGTCTCACACTCCTTCTGCAAGGCATCCTTGGCTGCCCCCAGGTTCTCAAGTTTCTTTGTTGTTTCCTGGCACACCAGATGGAAGCAGAGTCACCCAACACAGCCATAACAGTGCTGCTGTGGAAATATGTCTCCCTCAGGGGCGGATTTGGCTGTGGGGCTCAGGGCGTGGTACCCCTCTCATAAGGAGCTGCCCCTTGGGGCACAGCCCCATCCAGACTGTGGCTGTCTGGCAGTGGCAGGGTGTGGGAAAGAGATCCAAATAGACAGAGATGGAAAAAACCTACCTGCCTGAGCCCATCCTGCTGCTGGGGCTGGATAAATACTCACAGATGAAGCTGTAAGAAGCTGAAATACTGCAAACCCAGACCTTAACCCAGAGGAAAGGAGGGGGGCTCCAGGGCACTGCCTCTTTTCCTGTCCCACTGACGTTTACCAGTCTGTACTTCCCATCAGGTGAGCCAAAGCTGGCCCTTAGATTAATTCCCTTTATCCCTTAGCCTTTTTGTTACAGACTTGAGAATGCAGGGTGACAGCATTCCCAAGACTGGCACCTGGATCACAGCTCTGAAATGAATGGACCCTCTTGCTCCAGAGCCAAGGGAAGGGCCTGCATTTTCTGAGGGTTTGATTTAGTCCCATTTCAAGGGCTCAAGCCAGCCTGAAACCCTTGAAATTGCAGCATGGTTTTCTCCTTTGGAGCACCAGCTGTCATCTCCCATGTTATTCCCACGTCACCCTGCTTTGGGCCAAGGACCCAGCACTACCAAACTGCTCCTGCTCCAACTCACCTGCTGCTGTTTGATCCTCCTGCCAAGGTCATCTGTAGGGTCGCTGTAGTTCACAGGAGACCTCACTCGGTTCAAGACCTCCTTCTCTACCTGGACCAGGTCCTTGCCAACACGATCCAGGCTGCTGAGGAGCCGGTCAGCTTGGGGATCATCCTGGACTGCTGGAGGGTTCCTGGATAGAGCTGTAGTGAGACATATCTTAGGTTAATCCCCAGATTTTAGCTCTGCCATGGTGAGCCAGAGCTCAAGTCCAAAGGAGGGACAAAGCCAAATGCTGCCATGCAGACACATCCCTTCTCAGCTTTGCTGGGAGCCTTTGAACTACAGCTGTGGGAATAACACAGATAACCCAGGGTTGGGATTTAGCCATGGCTGTGCCTGCTTATCCCACAGCCCCCAGCTAGGGAAGAGAACTGCAAGGGACCCAGATTACAAAGCAGGTTTAATTAAGGTTTCTGGATAGGCACATCCCCCTGAAATCCTAAATACCCTGCAGCTGTTGATGGAGCTGGAGGTCAATCTCAGAGGCCTGAGAAGGGCAGCAGACTTTAAGTGAATTGCTGAGGCAGGAGTCAGGTTATCCTGTCAGCTGTTCCTTGCCATGGAGGAGAAGGCAGCCTCCCACAGGGACCTCTGCAGGTGTCTGTGTGTGAACTGCAGGTGCCTCTGCCCACCTTGGGTGGGTGCTCTGTTGCCAGGGCTGCCTCTGGAGAGGGCTGGACTATCCAGCTGACAAACCTTGCTGGCTGGGCTGGACCTGCTCCTTTTGGCTGCGTCTCAGGGTGTTCTGAACCTCTGCTCGCTTCTGCTTCACCGTGTTCAGTTCCCCTTCCAACCTGTGAGCAGAGAGGGGCATCATCAGCCAGGAAGGGACACAGAGCTGAGCAAGCCTTGACAGAGCCCTGCACAGCAGCAGCTGCACGGCTGTCCTGGGGAGCTGGCCCCAAAGGCAAGGGAAGGTGTCCTCAAAGGCTGGGAGCCTGCAGCCTGTTGTAACTTGGAGACATCCCCTAGGAAAGGGAATGACAGCAAGAGCAGCTGGTTGGTTTGAGCAGCTGAGTTCTCCCAAGGAAGCCAGTGTTTCCAACTCTCAGCAGAAGCTACCAAAGCTGGAAATGTATTTCATATGGCTGCAGTGCTTTGCAGCCTTGCAGGAAGCGAGTACAAGTGGCTGCTTCTGTGGCTGCTGCACTGGAAATGCCAAGTCTTGTAAGGATGGTTCCTGCCTCATGAAACTAGGGCTGGGATCTGCCAGAGCTGGAAGGACAGAAAAATATTTCTGGGTGACAAAAGACTCATGGAAGGAGGAGGAGGGGGAACAGAAAGGACCAGGCCAGTTCTCATCCCTGCTGTGGATTGTTCCAGCTAAACACTGTGGGCTAAAACCAGCAATTCCCAGCTTGCCTGGCTGCTGTCAGATGAGGGCTGTCCCTCTGTGCAGAGGAACTGAATTTCTATTTTAAAACATGCATGAAACCCATAAATCCAAAGGCTTCAATAGTCTGGGATGTGTGAAGAGGGGCACACACTGAGGAAGAGCAACACAATGCAGCAATGACACCCATGGCACTGGGGACCAAAGCTCCCACCCTGGGCATGCCTGCATAGCTCCAAGTCTGGGCTGTGGCCTTTCCTCAGCACTGGAGCAGCACTGATTTACCCAAACACCTGAGGCCATGATTAAAAAGGCAATGCCGACCTCCCTGCACCACCGCCCCATCCTGTGGGAACAGCAGGAGCAGGCAGGCAGCAAACCTACACAGAGGCTCAAGGAGCATTTCTCAGTCTCCAGCTGGGGCTGGCTGAGAGGAGATACCACAGATAACTCTGTCCTGTTTGGCAAGTCCCAAGCTCCAGACTGATTCTGCAATGAATTTAGTCAAACCTATGCGAGTCACATGTTTCAGTGAAGAAATCAAACCTGATTGCCAGAAAACTCTTTGACAGTGAGGGCTGTGCAGCGTGCAGGGATGTTGAGGAACGGCAGGCACCTGGGTGAGATACCTGGGTGCAGGGAAAAATCCCCCTCCAGGAGGGATTCAGTACTAGATAGTCGAGAAGCCTGTCCCCAGCTGCTGTTTCTCTGCAGTCAGGCTGGTTATGACCCAAGAGAGAGTCTAAATGTCTCTCTGGGTCAGGGTCTCTGCTGCAGACTCACCTATTGACCTTGTCTATGGACTCAGGGTCAGGAGGAGGGATGGAGAAACAAGCAGAAGGTGCCTCCCGGACCACGCCAGTGCTGCTCTGCACCACCCACATCTGGGGGTTGCTGTTGTCCTTCAGAGTGTACTTGTCCCCTCTGGTCAGCTGCACCTGGGAGAGAACACAAAACCCAGTGAAAGGCTTGGCTTCCTGGCACTAGGACGGTTCCTCCCACCACAGAGCCAAGGTCTGGAGCAACCAGAGAAGAATCCACTTCTCTGTCTCTTCTGAGGGTGCTGCTAGTCTGGCCCTCACCTCCCCAGCATCCCAGTCACAGAGGGTGTCCAGGGTGAGGGGCTGGGAGGGACGTGTCCTGCGCAGTTTCAGTGGGCTGATCTCTTTGCTCCTTCTCTTCAGGTCAGCGATGCTCTTCTCTGCCTGTTTCAACGCCTTCTCCTCATTCTAGACAGAACAGGGGAGACAGTGGTTGTGACCAGGTTGGGATAAAACAGAAGGGGAGGGTCACACTACAGTGATTATGCTGGGACCCATCTGTCCTTGTGGGGTGGAGTCGGGAGTTTCTCCATTCTAGATCCCTCCATGTCCCTTCTTCCCCTTTTCATTACCAGCACTCTCCTCAGTTTCCTTTGCTCACAGATCTGCCCTTGAGGACACAGCCTGGGTTAACCTTAGGTGAACCCACACTGTCATATCAAATATCCCAAACAAGTTTTCCTATTCCGAAATGGAACACCGGCCTGCCAAGAGGTGGCTGCATTCCAGTGTCAGAAAGTACCAAGATTCCAGCATCTCTTGAGAGCAAAATGTGTTGCATGCTTGGGAAGATACCGTGGTGAACGTGTCCCCTCCCTCTCTCCGGGGCAAATCTTCCTTTCCTATCTGCATCTCACCCCTGAGGTCAGATTTCTTTATTCCCACCCTTGCCCTTGGCTCATGAGAATGCTGAGGAGATGGGAGGATCTTTCCCTGCTTGGATGCCAGCGGCTCACACTCTGCAGGCCCTCTAATCCAAGTGTCTTATGTTAAGGACAACACATGGCTCCTCCCTGCACTTCTCCTTTGCTCTGATGGTGACCTGGGGCCTGGCTGGGTGTCACTGATGGGGACAGTGACATCCCAGGGCAGTGTGAGCAGCATGGATCTTCTGGGCTTCCCCCTCCCTTGCACAGAGCTGGGCTGAGCTCTCCCTGTAGGATTATTTACCCACCTCT
>NW_008239785.1:2451937-2456635 GCF_000691975.1 Corvus brachyrhynchos | reverse complement strand
CCCTTCCCCTCTGTCATTTATTGGGGAGTTTTTAACTTTGGGTTTGCCCCTAGGTCTGGCTGGTGCCACCAGCCCTGAAGGCCTCACCTCCAGCTGAAGCAGCAGATCTGACACCACCCCAGGGCTGTCTTTGTTGAACTTGCTGTATTTGGTGTCCAGGTCAGAGCTCATCTTCTTCAGGGAGTGGCTCACGGCCTCAGCATCATCCTGGAACTGGAGGTGTGGGGAGGGAAACAGTAAGGCATGGGGGGACATCACTGTCTCCAAGTCCAGTGGGGTCTCTCAGTTCCCAGCACCTCTAATAGGTTATGTTTTGAGGGGTGCTTCCCCAAAATACCTTTGCTAGGTGCAAGCAAAGGGTCTCCCATCCTTATCCCTTTGTCGTCTGTCCTCCCAGCCTGCCCACTCTGGCCTGACCTGCAGAGCCATGGCCCATGAATTGGCTTTTTACCTTCTTATAGCTCTCCACACTTTTCAGTTGGCTCTCCTGGCAAATGCAGAGATTGAGGAAATTCTGCCACTCATTCTTCAAGGCTTCCTGGTGAGCCTGTGGTGGGACACAGCACATCTCAGTGGGTTCCAGCTGGTCCTACCTCCCCCACCACTGGTTCTCCTTTCCTCAGAAGTCCCAGAGATCAGAGGAAGAGCAGAGACAAAGCTGTGCCCAGGCCCTGCCTGATGCTGAGCCTGAGTGAGGACACCCCTTGAGGAAGACCTGGCTCATACAGAGCAGCCATCACTTCTCAAGTGGTCTTAGCTCCAGTGGTGTTGGGGACTGAGAGCCCACCTTATCCTGGCACTGCATCTGCAGGCTTGGAAATTCAGCCTTGGAGGCTGGGAGCTGGTGTCACTTGGGAGAAGTCACTCCATGTCATAGCTGGGACTTCCTAACAGTGTGAGGGTGGCTGCACCGATGTGTGTGAGCACCTGAGCGGGAGCTGGTCCCAGCACACAGATGTTGGCCACTGTCTCCTGGAAATTTTGGAAAGGATGAAGACCCTGCACTTCCCTCAGCTTCCCTGTAGGGCAGGCAGAAAAATGCTGCAGTGCAGCCAGTGCAGTGTGGAAGGAAAGAGTAACATAACTGCAGGGAGAGGTGAAGGAGTCTCCTCCGACCCACCACGTGGCTCTTGAGGCACATGAACACTCTCATTCTCCCACAGGGTTGGAGAAGAGACCCTCCTGCCTACCTGGATAGGTTTGATGGCTGGGTGCTTCAGCTCAATCATCCTGTCCCCATCGTCCTGAAGGTGGTTCACCAACTCCTCCTGGCTGAGCAGCTCGTTGGACTTGAAATCCTGGAGGGGAAGAGAAACTTCCTGACCTTGGGAGCATGCAGGGAGCACAGAGTGGTCTCCTGGGGCACCAAACATGGCAGAGGTAAGACTCCCAAAGCACAGGCACCCTTGCCTGTTTGTTTGTTTTTTAAAACAGAAGGGGCTAGGCAGAGCTAAAACAAATTAGACACGCTCAGGCCTCAGAAAGCATCAGGGCATTCATTCAAAGAGCATTTTCCTAAGCAATTATCCCTCTCATTTCCTGTGTCCCAGCAAATGGCAGTCACTGGGTGTTGTACTGTGGCCACTGAGGCTGATGTGGCACTGAGCCCTTCCCTCCTCTGTGACCATGGAAAGCCTCCCTGACAGCTCTCCGGTGTCTGATCGCATGTGTCAGCTCAGGGGACTGGAAGGGTCACACAGAGCAGCTCATCCCTAATTCCAGCATGGACCCAGGGGGTCTCTTCCCCCTCTGTTTTGGAAAGCCCCATGCTCAGGGCTAGTGGGGGATGTGCAGATCCCACATGCCAGGCTTGGCCAGCCTTTCATGGCCAGGACACAGAGCTCACCTCGTACTCCCGACGCACGCTCTGGACATCCATCATTTGGTCACTCCAGTCCTGCTTCAGGATCTTGGTCTGCTGGTCTGTCAGGTAGCCCAGCTCCTTGGTGCAGCCCTGGAGGTGGTGGTAGAGGCTGCCCAGGCTCTGCCCTCGCCAGATGGAAGCTTTCTGCCCACACACAGCACAGAGACAGTGTCAGTGCTCAGCCTGGGGAGTCCCCTCCCCTCCTCCTCTTGCTCCCCAGGACCACACTCCTGTTGCACATCCAGCAGAAGATTCCCAGAAACCTTGGTGAGAAATCTTCCACCGCTGGCTCTTATCTGATGGGGCTGCCATTCCCTTTCCCTCCTCACAGACAGGATATGTTTGTCTAACCAGAATCCCAGGTGTGGGCTGGTGCCTGGGGCAGCCTCAGAGCTGGCCCAGCTCTGCTTTATTTCTCACAAATCCCATTTTCAGCATCAACCTTCATGGGCACAGCTGAGTAAACCCAGGACCTTCTTCCTGGCCACCTCCTTTGCTCTGGCTGCTCATTTCCTCTCTGGAGCCCTTGTTAGGGATCAGGGCAAGCCTCCACATTTGCAATCCTGATTGGGAACAGCGTGTGGGCTGGGGTGGATTTCCTGGTGCCTCCTGGTTCCTGTGCTCATGGACACAGAGGCAACTGCAGATCCATGACCCATGAAGAGGAGAGACATGGCTCTCACTCTCAGCATTGCCCTGAGGGCAGCAAGAGTTCTTTACACCTATGCCAGGGAGGGGAGGAAATGGGGAAATGATGCAAGGGACACAACTTTACTCTGCAAGCCCAGGGGTAGCTCCTGTTCTGAGCTGGGCATTCCCTGCCCGTCAGGGATGGTGTTACTCTGCTGTAAGACCCCATCTGTTCAGAAAACCACCGAGAACCTTACCAGCAAGTCCTTGTACTGGCTTTTTAAATCTGCCACATCCTGGGTTACAACACAGCCAAGACCAAGGAGGTGAACAAAAATATAGATAAAGAAAAGCTGTTAGCAAAACATGTGGTGAATGCTGATGAACTGATTTATGGAATGCGCTTTAGAAACCACCCAGGAGCCCCGTCCCTGGCCCCCCATGCCCTCTGCAGAACAAGGGTGGACATTCACCATGCAGAGGAGCAGGTGGGACACAGGGCCAGACACTGAGCAGAGCCAGCAGGGTCCCCAGTGGAGCGGCAGGGACAAGGACAGGACGGCGGGTGCCTTACCCCAGAACGGAGGTTCTTGATCTGGAGCCCATAGGCTTCGATTTCCTTCTGGAGGATGTTGTGCTCAGCTATTTGCTTTTCCAGCTCCGACATGCCAGGGCCATACTGTCCTGCATTGACTTGTTTCTGTGCAAAAGGAGTCAGGGCAGAGACTAAAGCAAAAGGCTTCATTTCAGGGAGAAACCCCAGGCAGGGCTGGCAGGGCATGAAAAGATCTGGTATCTGATAGTGGTCCAGGAGGAAGGGAGGGGATTTTCTTGTTGTTTCCCATTTCCCCAGCCATACACAGGGGCAGATATAACCAGGCCACATAACCCTGGGGTACAGACCTGAGCTGAGCCAGCCCCCTGCCCATGGTGACCTGCATTGGATGCACTTAATTACCATCCAACTTTCAGGGGAATCCAAACTGATTCCAGTCTGGGCACTCCACATACCCAGACCCTGCAGTGTGACACCCTCAAAGGCAGGGCTGTAGAATCCTAGGAGACATCACCTTCTCCACCCTTTCATCCCACAGCAGGACTCTCTACCTGGTCCCCCTCTGGTAACTCTTAATCTGAAGAGGCTAATTCAGAGGGTGCTCCAGAGGGATTTAAGAGGTGAGAGAAAAGTTTTCCTCCCACCCAGAGCCACTGAATTATTCCCACCACCTCCAACATCCCTGCGTGATGCTGAGCATGCAGTGGCTGGCACAGCCCTACAGGCAACAGCAAACATTATCTGGCCTGGTAGGAGTTGGGAGATAACATCCAAACCCAGCTGCTGTTACCATCTTTTGGTCCAGGATCCTGGCCCAGTCCACCCTGGGCCCCAGCTCGGGGACGTTCAGTTGCTCGTAGAGGGCCCGGTACTCAGCACAGAGCTGTGTCACACGGTCATGGAGCTGCTGGATGCTGCCAAGGGGAAAGGCACAGGTTCCTGTGTCAGTCAGGAAGCAGGAGAACCAAGGTGGGCCTTGTGGAGCCCAGATTGCACTTGCAAGACCCAGAGTACTTTGCTGTCCCTTTGTGGCCCTGGCCTCCTTCAGCAGTGTCCAGCACTTGTCCTGCTGTTCTCCATCTCCAGGGATGTCTCAGGAATTACTACCCAGGAGGATGCTGCAGGGAAGTCAGGGCTGTCCCTTCCCAGCCAGGAAACTCCCTCCTGATTTCTACATAGAAGGGCTGGGAGTGAAGGGAAGCAAAGCACCAGAAGCCAACTGAAGCTCTTCTCCCACTCCAACACCCATCTCTGACTCCGTGCTTGCCCCAGATGAAAGGTATTTATTTTAGGGAAGGAAGAGGAAAAGGGGATTTGTCCTGAGAGTGGGGCCACTTTTTAGCTCTGCATTTTTCTAGTACCTTTTATAAGAGCTCCCAAAAGACTGGGCAATTGTTCTGGCAGCCACTTTGCATACCAATATCTTTATAATATATTGGCAGAAAAGCTGATTTTAGGGCTAAACTCTGTGGGAAAAAGAGTGAAACTAGCACTCATGGCAATGCCTGGAGTTCATCCTATGTCCTGGGGGTTTCCCAATTGCTTGGTGCCCCCATCACACCAGTCCCCACCCTGTACTCACTCCTTCTCTATCTCAGGAGCCTGTGGGTGTTTCAGCCTCTTGGCACGGTCCACATCCAGGAAGAGA
>NW_008239785.1:2448285-2451891 GCF_000691975.1 Corvus brachyrhynchos | reverse complement strand
TCTCAGCTTCCTTCAAGTTCCTGGCATTCTCTGTCTGGAACTCAAAAGGCTTGTTCTTCTGGTGATTGCTAGAATCCTGGAGACCAGAGAGACCGAAGAAAAAGCCTGGTTGGACCACACAGACCTCACAACACTTTCCTTGGCCAACACAGAGGCTCTGGATCCTCCACACACCAACCACAGAGGAGCCCTGGTGCCCAGCCCAGCCTCCTGCTCCAGCTCCCTGCCACCCAGGGGCTGTGCAGGTCAGGCTTGCAGCCTCCAGGGTTGCTGTGAGGCACAGGCCTTGGCTGAGGGAAGCCTGAGGCACTGAGCAGGAAGAATCTGGGTGGCCTCGGGATGCAGCCCAGGGGCTGGGAGGCTTTGTGTGCTGTCTGTTCCTCCCCAGCCTCGAGTCAGCCCCCAAACCCACACCAGCATGCACAGAGCAGACACCCGACCTGTTGTCCCAGACACTGCATTTCTAGGCAGGGCCTTTCACCTCCCACCACCCACCCCCTGCCACAACTGACCTGCTGGAGGCTGGACTGAGTCTCCAGGATGTCCTTCTCCACCTGGTCAGCATTAGTCTGCATGCGGGAGATGAGCACGGCCAGCTCGTTTGTGGAGGACCTGAGAGAGGGAACAGCAAAGCAGATGGGTGGGTAAAGCAGATAAAGCAGAGCTCACCCCGTCCATCACTGCCCAGGACCTGCCCCAGGCCTTTCCCCCACGTCCTCCGTGTCTCTGAAGAAAGAGTCTGAGCTGTGGCCAAGGGCATGGACACACACAAGTTGTCAGTGCCTGGCTGCTGCCCTCAGCCAAGAGCTGGTGTGTTCAGAGCTAGTGGTAGTGGGATTTTGCACAACTCCTTGCTGCAGATGCTCAAAACTTTGTGTGGATTCAAAAAAACATCAGAGAGGGGAAAAATAAAATCAGAAAAAATGAAGGGAAAAAAAACTGCTGTAGGGTTCCCAAAAGCATCGACACCACATCTGGGGTGGGAAGACCTGAAGCCACAGACAGCTGGAGGCCAGGGGAGCACCCTGCAGAGGCAGCACAACATGCTCACCCTGTTTGGAGGTGTTTCCCTGGGTGCCTGCCCTTGGCTGCTGGCACAGGTGGCCCCTCAGCCCAGCCCAGAGCTGCCATCCTGTTCCATGTGAAGCTGTCCACAGCTGGGCCCATTGAGACACTGGAGAGCCCAGTGCTACCCCAAGACTGGGCTGCAGGGGACAAGGACTTGCTATGCAGACCACAAGCCCCTCTGGGTGCTGCAGGCTGTTGTAGTTGTGGTGTTTTCCGAGCTTGGGGAACAGCATGAAGCTGAGTCAGGGCAGGTTTAGGTTGGATATCAGGAAAAGGTTTTGTAGCCAGAGGGTGCTCAGGCACTGAACAGGCTCCCCCGGGAAGTGGTCACAGCACTGAGCCCGTCTGAGCTCAAGGAGCGTTTGGACAATGCTCCCAGCACATGGGGGGATTCTTGGGGTATTCTGCACAGGGCCAGGAGTTGGACTTGATGATCCTGGTGGGTCCCTTCCAACTCAGGATATCCTATGATTCCAAGACTAATTTCCCAAGGCCACGGCACACCAACCAGCCCTCCTTGCCGCAGTGAGGCGTCACTGAAGGTCCCCAACAGACCATTCCCAGTTGCTGACACCTCAGTGCCACCACCAACGGTGCCATCACAGCCCTTATCCCACCACCACCCTTGGGAATGAGCACCTCGAGCCCTGCCACAACAGCTGGATCCAAAGCCTGCAGCCAGGCACGGGATGGTTCCCAACGCTCCCTGCAGTCACGGAAGCACAAACCTCAGTGCCACCTTTGTCCTCGTGTCCTGTTGTTTCTAACAGCATCTGCCCTTGAGGACAGTGCTGGCCCTACCCTGCAGGCAGGGAGAGCACAGCACTGCCAGGATGTGGGCAGAGGCAGGAGGGTGTGGAGTGATAGCATCACGCAGGGATGGAGCCCTCGGAATGCTGCCGATGGGACAAAGTTCAGCAGAGGTTGAGCGCGTTATGTGCCCGTGCTGGGACCTGAGACCAGCAGGAAAGAGTTTGAGCAGCAACAGTGGGATGTCACTGGGGGTCAGCTGGAGTGGGGGGACACTTCCTCAGGGCAGGTTGGACAAAGAAGGTAGGAGAAAGGTGATGTCCTGCAGCAGAGCCACCACATCTGCCCTTTAGCCATGTGCTTTCCTTCTGAGCCCCTGAATCCAGCAAAGGACAGAGGGAAATTATTCCCTTAATGGCTCTGTCATTGCTCCAGCTCCTAATCGTGGCTCCAGCTGTTCCGCAGTTCATTCTAAAGGCTGGAACAGATGCTGGGATGTTCATTTATTACAGCCCCAAGTGACTGTAATGTGCCAGGGAGTGCTACAGTCACCCCAAGCCAAGCACTCGGGTGCCACAGCTCCCGTTTGAAGTGAGCTCAGCCCACACTGAGCACGGCCCGTGTGACTCCAGAGGAGGCACAGCCCCAGCGCTCCTGCTCACAGCATCCTCCTGTCCCCTTTCCCCAGCTCCTCCCTTGTTTTTAATTTCCCGAGCGTGGGCCTGCACACAGCAGCTCTCAGCTGCCCCGGGGGTCTGGGGCTGGCAGCATCTCCCGGCCATGCCTCAGCCTTCCTGCCTGGAATGCACATCAGCAAAGGAAAAGGGGACTGCTGTGCAGGGTCTGATTCCAGGGATCATGGAGCCCAAGAGCCCAAGCAGCACATCCATCACCACCAAAGCATCATCCCCTGCTACAACCTGTGTTTTATAGCCCGTTAATCATCCCTCCTACTCCATCCATGCCCTTTCCCAGTGTAAGCTGCAGTGCTCAGGGAGATGGGTGCTGTCCCTGACTCCCAGCACAACGGGGTGGATGGATGGGAGCAGCACAGAGCCAGGACTCGGTCCCCGTCAGCCTGAGCGTGCAGCAGGCTGGAAGCTCTCAGCGGTCCCCCCTCCCCAGGAGGTTACACAATCTCCCACTCATCCCTGACATGCCTGGAATGAGGTGGTGTCCCATGAGCAAATACTTGAGCACCACCCAGGTTTCCTGCCCGGGCTCTCTGCGCAGGGAGGAGAGTGTGAGTCACAGGCTGCGCTGGCCGCTGGCCCGGGGCACGGAGCCTCTCCCAGAGCGCCGGCAACAGCATCGTCCTCCCAGGAGGTCTGGCTGAATTCAGCTCCTGCCCAAAGAGCGTGAATGGGGTGTCCTGTTTGAGCCCATCCCAGTTTGTCTTGTGGCTGTGGAAAACTCTGTGCCGCTCCAAGAGGGGAGAATGAGGATCTGGCCTTCCCAGGGATGGTGATGCCTTAGGTTTTAACTTTTGTATTTTTCAAATCCTGCACTGCCCAGTGTGTAACTCTGAGTTTCTTGTAGCCTGTTAATTTCTGCTCTCTCGTGCCAGGCACACATAACAAAGCCTCTCCAGGTCTGCTCTTCAAGGACACTCAGGCTGTCCTAGGCCCAAAAAGTATAAACCAAAAGCCTCTGAGAGGGGGGCAAGCTGAGGGGAATTACATCATTAACCTGAAGCTTTAATTGGAGAATTAACCTTGATATGCAAATGAACCAAACCTATAAAAGTGTGAAGAACTCGTGACCTGTTGTCCATCTTGGGGTCCATCT
>NW_008239785.1:2437351-2447714 GCF_000691975.1 Corvus brachyrhynchos | reverse complement strand
TTTCTGGCTGAAGGAAACACTGGGGCACTCCATCCCTTAGTTCCTAAGGCTGGACACAGGAATCTGCGTTGTTTAGGCTGAGCCAGAATAAAACTATGGACTGAAAAGATGTCAGCAACCTCCTGGTCATGGGGACTCAGCCCATCCCAGCCTGTGCTGCACGGGGCACCTGAGGCTGGAGACCAGGATGCTGCAAACAGCCTGATTTTCAGAGAAAAGAGGAGAACACCATCTCAGGAGCAGCAGGGGTGTGCTGAGAGGAGTCCATGCAAACTCCCACCCACCCAGCCCCTGGTGACTCGGGTACATCACTGTCCCTCCTTGGGATGTCCCCCTGCCCATCCCTGCTGCCCCTGGGCAGGAGCTCTCACTCAACCTGAGCTGAGCCAGGTGGGCCCTGCATTTCAGGGTGAACATGCTGGCATTTGGGCTGCAGAGAGGTGGCCTGGCATCAGGTGGGATACAGGGAGCCACGAGCTCGTGTTGGAAACCCCTCAGCCGCCCAGAATTCAGGTCTGGTTCCACACACAGAGCATGGTACAGCCACAGCCCCGGGATGGCTGAGGGCAAGGCTGGGCAAAGCTCCTCCTGCTCTCCTCCTCAGGAGCCAGGGCAGCCTCCTCCCTAGGGCTATCTCATGCCTAGGAGAGGCACAGCACTGTTATTATCATTATTAATTGGTTCATTTCTTGTACCACTTTCTGCCTCCTGGACAGTCCAGCTGCACACGAGGGGCGGTGTCTCTCAGCAGCAGCAGGGCTGTCCCCCACTCCTGGTCACTCCTGCCAGGGCACTTTGGGCAGGACCACAGCACCATCCACTGCAGTCCCTGACCCCTCTGTCCCTTCCTCATGGGGACTTTGCTTTATGGCTGCAGGGCCCAAAGCTGGGTCTGTTCTCCCTGACACAGAGAAGTCCTGGCACATTTTGACTTGCCAGCAGATCCCAGCAGGCCACCACTGACCCCCTGCCAGTGCTGGGTTAGTCCCTGAGCCCCTGCCTGTCCCCAGGGCCCACACTGCTCCAGGCTGACTGGGGAGAAGCACAGGGAGGTGGTGGAAAAAGCAGCAATCCCAGGAGACACTTAAATCCCGGGAGATGACTTGCCATCCACCTCCCAAACCACCCACAGCCTTTGTCAAAATCACACCCAGGCACAGCCAGTCCAGCCAGATCCAACTCAATTCCACCTTCTCAGGAGTTTTCCCTTTCAGCCGCACAGTGCCTCCACCTAGAGCAGGGCACATCCAGGCTGCTCCTGGGGGCAAACCTGTGCTTGCTGGTGCCTCCCTGGGATGCATCCACCAAACGAGGCAGGAAAGGGCCCTGAGAGCTGGGAGGCTCAACACCATGGCCCTGGGGACCAAGGACCCTCTATGGGGGTCCAGCTGCTAATCGTGAACCCCGGAGACAGGGAAACTCAGCTGCTGCTGAGGCTCTGGCCTCAGGGCCACCAAGAGCAGCTGTGGGCCATCAACATTTTCTTGGGGCCATCTGCAGAGCGTGTGCTGGCAGCTGCTCCACAGACAACTCATCCACCTTCATTTTCTCAGCTACTTTGGGCGCTGACCAAGCCCCAGGCCATGGCCAAGCAAATTAGGCCGTGTCTGATGGTTGGTGCCTCCTGAAACAAGCACAACTAGCTCAGTAATTGCTGTGCTCCTGGCTCCAGCCTCCATCCTGCACGGGGAAGAGGTGTGAGGTCTTGCTGGGGTGCAGCTCCAGTTATTCTGAGAGGTTCATGCTGGGGGAGAGCCTGCCCAAACCCTCTGCAGGGTCCTGAGGAATCCCCAGCCTGCTTTGGAAGCTGGCTGGGGAGATGGAGAGATTGCATTAGTAAGGCTGAATAAACCAGAGCCTGACACAGCTCCTGGACTGCCGGGGAGGTGCCTCACTGCAGCCAGGCTCCAGGTAAGGCTTGGTGTTCAGAGAGCCCCCAGACCTGCCTTTGAGATGAGTTTGTGAGTGCTCAGCTCCACTGAAGCTTCCCATGGCAGCTCTTTCCCCTCTCTTTCAGAGTCCCAAGTGGTTCCCAGTAAGCCCAACATCCCCATGGGCAGCCCCAACCTTTTTGGGGTCACCTTGTCCATCCACCCCGCTCCTCAGTGGCTGTTGGCTGACCTGGGCCCCCAAACCAGCACATTTGAGGGCCAGCACCGTGTTGTGACCAGCCAGGTGTCCACACACACACACAGACACTGTCCTGGACTGCTGCTGGTGGTCCCAGGAGATGTGGCCAGCACCCCCTTCTCCCTTCTTGTCCCCTTTTCCTCAGCACAACACCCCTGGCAATTTCCTCAGCTTCCAACCATGGCAGGGCAGAGAATTCCCATGGAATCAGTCCACCAACACTACAGTGTGCAAAATTGCTGAGGAAGGTGGAAAATAATCCTGAGTTAACAACAGCAGCTGGAGGGAGAGATGAGATCTCCCTGCAGGAGCACTCCCTCCCAGAGGACTCCCTGATCCTAGGGAAGCATCACACACCTCACTCCCTCAGAATGGAGGGAATCTCTTCATAGAATCACAGGATGGTTTGGGCTGGAAGAGATCCTACAGACCATCCAGTTCCAAGCCCCTGCCATGGGCAGGGACACCTTCCACCAGACCAGGCTGCTCCAAGCAGGTCTGAAAGAGGCAAACTCAGCGATTCCACCTGCAGAGACCCGGCCTGTCCCAGGCTGGGTTAGAGCAGCCACCAGCAAACCCATCCTCACCCACCTCCACCACCTGAGCAGCACCAGGCTGAGCATCCTTCTCCAGGGATCCCTGGGCAGCATCACACCAACCTGACAGAGCCAGGGAATCCCGGGATCCCAGAGCCAGTCTGGGTGGGATCTGCTTCACCACCGAGCAGATCCCGCTCCACCCAAGCACAGGGGCTGCTTTGATCCTGCTCCCAGTTGCTTTTTGCACCTCCCTGCTCAGTGATCACAGCTCTGAGCACATCCCAGGGGCTGCACGGACACTTCTGGGAGGAAGCACAAAGCCCACCAAAGACGAGTACAACAGCCAGGGTAGCACGATTTGGAAAAACCCCCACCTTCTGCTGCTCCACGGAGCGATGGCACTTAGGGTGGCTTAAAAGACATGGACCACCCATCCCTCATCTCCCCCTAGGGTCACGGGACAGCGCAGACAGAGGAGAGGGGTCCCACTTACTTGCTCGGTTTGACAGGGGAACCTCTGCTGGGGGAACTTCTGCTCGGGGAGCTTTTGCCCACCCCCTTGAACATGTTGGCCAGGTCCCAGCTGGTGTCCCGGGGTCTGCACAGTGCTGGTGGTGGGCGCTGGCTCCCTGCTCGCTGCTCGGCTCTGTCGGGGTGCAAGGCCAGGACTCAGCGAGGGACGGTCGGCGGCGCAGTAAAGAGCAGCTCCCGGGAGGCTCCTCCCCGAACGCAGGTGAGCAGCACCAGCGGCGGAGATGGAGGCACATCTGAAAAAAATGACTCGAAAAACCAGTTTAGGGTGGAAAGAGCAGCGCCCCAGAGGGAGAACGGGAGACCTCGCCCTGGCTCGGAGAGTGTTTGGGCTCACACAGGCACAGCCGAGCAGCAGCTGCCCGGCAGAGGGGCAGAGAGGGTCTTTGCAGGGAGGAAAAGCCTGGGAGCACGACTTGGAGGGAGTGCACTGCTGCCGCTGAAACACGTTTTAAGGCATCCCCTGGCAGCGGCTGTTTAAAATGCTACAGAACAGCAGAATCCCCACGGACAAAGCCAACCGAGCGTTTTCCAAGGCGGCAGCAGCAGTTTGGGCATCAGCAATTCTCAGAACATGGTGTTACTTTGCAGGCCAGTAAACTTTTGGCCCAGGCTCAGCACAAGGTGGCCCTGGCTCCCAGGAAAGCACCGAAGGCTCACAGCAGAGGGAAGGTCAGCGGCTCCAGCACAGCATCACAGGAGCCTCAGGGATCCAGTGGGATTCAGGCTCTGGGACAAACCCAGCCCCACAGATCTGGGTCTGAGGCTCTGCCCAGGCACCCTGTCTACACAAGACCTCAGACCAGGCTTTGCCTCTGGGCAGCTCTTTCTCCTCTCTTTCAGAGTCCCAAGTGGCTCCCAGCAATGCCCTGGCATCTCTGTGCCTCCCAGGGATGCCCGTCCAGGCCGAGCTGCCCAGTGGGGCTGCCCAGCTCTCCTTAGCCACAGCCAGGGCTGGCTACCTGCTGGTTTCAGATAAAGCCAAGTTCAAAGGTCTCCACAAACCAGGAACCCTGTGTTTCAGGTTGATCCAGCACAGATCCCACAGCAACACGGGATCCTACCCAGTGCAGGACCAGGGAGGGAGGGAGGATGGAGGAGGAAGGGGACAGGAGAAGATGGGAGTCACAGCCCCCACATAAGCACCAGCCAGACACCAGTGATGCCAACACAGGTTTGTGGCTGTTCTTCCCTGTTTTGTGTGGTCCAGGGACAACCCAGGACCAGAGGAAAAGGCCTGGGGTCCATTGTCCCTTCCTGGGTGGCCTCTTTGTCCTCTTTAAATTTAAATCACACTTGTCTCAGGAGAGAGGGAAAGATGCAGACAGGATGGAAAGTGGTTGCTGAGAGATCAGCCCTTCTCCATTGCCATCCCACTGACTGGTGACAGCAGTGATGCTCTTTGACCAGAGCTGCTGGAGAGCCCCAGGAGGATCCCCAGACCAGGGCCAGTCCCTGTCATTGGCATTCCAAGGCTTTAAGTGATCTGCAGCCTTGCCAGGGGTGAGAGTTGAAAGCATTTGATGCTACAGAGACCTGATTTTGTACCCACACAAAACAGGAGCATGGGACAAGCTCTTCTGTGTGGGGCTGCTGTTTGCATGGGCCAGGAGGGGATTGCTTCCCTGTAGATTCAAAGGAAACTAAATTGGACGAGATCAACTGCCTGTAATCCCCTGGAAAACAGCCCCTGGCACGTGGAGGAAGTTCTAAGAATTAGCACCAGGAGTAAAGCAAGCACATACCACACAGGCTCTGGACAGGCTGCTTCCCAAGCCATCCATCACCCTGGAGCAGCCTGGGGCTGAGGGCTGGGGCTCCTCACCTGCACAGCTCCACCACAGCACCTTCCTCTCCTCTGTGTAACAAGACACAGCTGAGATCCTTCCCCCGGCCAGGTCCCTGCCTGGCAAGGATCCCTGGGACAGACAGAGTGTTCCAGAGGCAGCAGCTTCTGCTGTCAGCCCTGTGCACACACGGACACATGCCCTGGCATGAGGCAGCAGCAGCCTCTGTGCCACGCAGACAGGACAGACAAACACAGGGATAATCTCTGGGAGGAGAGCAGCGTCCTTGGCAGGGCACCTGGCTGCTCACAGACCGTGTGAGACACGAGCTGAGAAGCCAGGCCGGGTCCTGCCTGGTGCAGGAGCGATGCTGAGGCACCTGCCTCGAGCTGCCTCTCCCTCACTCAGCCAGACAGGGGAGGAGGAGAGGCAGAGTCCATGTGAGGGGCAGCTCCTGGCTGCCTGCTCAGCCTCCCAGGAGCAGGGCTTGCCCAGCCCTCAGCAAAGCCCCATCCCAGCCTCAGGAGAAAAGACTGGCAGCAGAAGCCAGAGGATGGTTCTGGGGTGATGGGTCTGGCCAGCCCAGCAGCCCTGGCACAGCATCCAGCCCAGAAGTTTCTGCTGCTGCTGCCCAACACTTGTGGCACACAAGGAATGTTCTGCTGCTGCCTGAGCCTCGCCTGCTCTGTGATGGACACCAAGATCTGCTCAGGGGAAGGCAAAGTCGCTGCAGGAATCCTCCAGGGATTATGACAGATCCTCACACTTGTGACAGGCACTGCTGGATTCAGCCCAGGTCACTTCCAGATCCTCCATGGGTTTTGCCCAGACCAGCCCAAGCCATGCCAGGGCAGAGCACGGTGGTTAACCCAGACCCTGCAAGAAGCAACAGGCAAGGAGACCAGTTCAACCAGTTCTCCACCACAGCCACCCACACAGCTGCACTTGGCACTGGGATCTGGGCCCAAAATCCCGGGCAGGACCTACCTGTCCCCCTGCAGCTGGAACCTGAGCACAGGTCTGAGAGGAGACCAGCACTGCCAAGGGTCCCCCATCTCCAGACCACTCCAGTCAGGCAGCCCCCACCCAGCTCCATCTCCAACAGGATCACTGTGCTGCAACGGGGACTAAGCTTCCTCCTGCCACAGCTGCCCAGAGATGGGTCAGGGGTGGGCAGCCTTCGTTTCATCCCAGTTATTCCAGCCTGGAAATGCTGCTGCTGATCCAGAGGCAAAGCCAATCCCCGAGCAGGTTGTGCCTTGCCCAGGCACATTCCCAGCTGGGCTCCAGCTCTGTTTGGGGGCTGAGACGCATCTCCTGGGGGAATAGACCTGGGGCTGGCTGCTCCTGGAGCCTGTAGGCTCCAGACACTACAGGAGGTGGTATGGGAATCCATAATCACTTCATTCGTTTTCCAGAACAGGGTTTATCCCCGTGGCCGGGAGCTGTGCCAGGATGCATATGCCTGGTTTTACAGGGCAGTCACAGCCCCAGCAGCTGCCTCTTGCTGCTCACATAGCTCAGCAGTCACCTGCAGGGACAGATAGCAGGTGCAGCTGCCTAGAGGACCTCGGTGAGCACGGAACATTTCGGGGCAGGGAGATTTCAGGAACCATCCTGGGCTAACCTTTCATAAGAGATTGGCAGAGGCTGGAGGATGGCATGCCTTCATTATCAGCTTGGCCTCTCTGATAGGACTTTACAGAGGAGATGCCAGGTGAACATGGCCCATAAATGAGTTATTGTTACCTGTGAAGATCCTTTGCTTTCCTGGATGACAACGAACTTGCCTCCCCCATTGTGCCTCTCCCCTCCTGATCACCCTCTGCACATCATTCCTTCAGATCAGTTTTCTTTCCATTTCACCTCTTGCTTTTGAACTTCTTCATTCTTGAAATCATCCCCCTGGGAAGTGATGCAACAAAATCAAAGCAGTGCACAAACCTCCCATGTCGTCACACCAGCCAGAGCTGTTCCTGGCCAGACACTGCAGGGGAAACTCCACTTTTAAGGTCCTAAATGACCCTTTAGAGTAGTGGGTGCCACAGCAGAGCAAGGGAAGGACCCTGACAACAAACTGAACCGTTGGGAAGTAGGAGCAGAAACACAGGAACAAGCAGTGAGCACAGATGCAGAGGGTGGTTGGGGTTTGCTCTCCAATTGTTCAGCACCTGGAAACAGCCTGGAGCTGTTCACAAACCACCTCTGGAAAAGCAGTTTGTGCATCCCCTCACCCTGGAAAGCCCCTGCTTGTGATGACCCATATTTACAACAAATAAAACCAAGGGCCCATCTCGCCAGCAGCACCATGAGGGATGCTCTGCTCTGTGGAGGTGCTGCTTGTTTGGCAACAGCACCAGCAGGTACAGGCAGCCCAGGCCAAGACTTACAAAGGATACCTGGTCTTTGCAACTGGAGACTGAGCCTGTGACCCTTGAGTTGACCTCAGCCATGGGGAAACCCTTCTGAGTGTCTCCAAAGCCATGGAGAATGGTGGAGCATTAAATCAGGGCCCCCAGACACCACCTTGGGAGGAATCAGAGCCTGGTCCCACACACACATCAGCCTCTGTTTGCCCTGCAGACACCAAGGATGGCACCTTTTCATACAATTCCCATTCCAGCCCTTTTTCCCCCTCATGGAGCAGTTTTCATACAAGGCAAAGCGGATCTCCAGAGCCTCAGAAGAGCCTAGTTGAAAAAACTGCCTCACCACTGGGAAAATAATACACTTGATTTTCTGGAGTCTAAAATTACTGGGTCCTCAAACATTGTTTTGCTTTGCCTTATCTCTGCCAACTGATAAGCAGAGGGGAAGTGCAAAGGCCCCAAAACTTCTCCTCCCTGCAGGTGGAATTAAAACCCATTAAAAACCTTCCCAGGTTGGGGCAAGCTCAGCACCATGAAGGGTCTGCAGAGGTCGGGGGGCTCTGGATGCAGAGCCAGCTCAGCTCCAAGGGATCTTTCCCCAGAAACCAGAGGTGGCCCAATCCAGCACAGAACAAATGGGCAGCCCTTGTCCTGCTCCTTTGTGTCTCTCTAAATACAGAGGACATTCCCACCACGCCATCTCCTTAACAGCCCAGTCCCAGGGCTGTTGTGGACTACTCATCTCCAGACCCTTCAGACATCAAAAGGACCTGCCTGCTTCCCACCCCATGGCCTCTCCAGCCTCATTCCAGCATCCCACAGCTCCTTCTGAGTTCAAGCCCCAGAGCTAAGGAGCAGGACATCAGGGCAATTCCCTGCAGCAGTTAATGCGTTAGCCTAATTTTCCTCTCCCCAGAGGATTAGCAAGGCTGTAATAGCACTAAATAAATTCACTAATGGCAGATTCTCAGGACACTTTGTCTGGAAAACTTGCTTATAACTTACAGGATGCAGCCTGCAAATTTGGCTTTATTATCCAGTGACACGGCTGAAGGGAGCTGCTCCCAAACAGAGCGATTGGATCTGAACAAGATGTCTCCTAGATCATTAACGAGGTAATTAAACACCTGCCTGGAGAGGCAGCCTTCACACACATGGTACAGCTGGAGAAGAAACCCACAGAATCAGGGTGGGAGATCAGAGCTTCTTTCAAGGCTGCTTTGCCCAAACAGGAGCGCCCTGGAGAAGGGACCATCCCCTGCAAGTGCTGGGATAAAGCACCAGGCAACCGGCCCGTGTTGGGATGATGGAAAGTCAAACACGAGGGCAGGTTTGCTCTCCACACTCAGGTGCAAGACAAAGGCCCTGCAATGTGCAAGATACCTGCAGGATGGTGAACTGCAGGTGGTGGCCAGCTGGAACACGTGCCCTGGAACAGCTCACAGATGTTCTTGCTTGGGAGAACAGCCCCAACACAAAGAGCTGACTGAAGCAGCAGCGTTCAGAGAACAGGGGCCCAGGCTGGAGCATCTCATCTGGCAAGACCTTAGGAAGCTCTTAGGAAGGATCCTGCTTTCAGACACCAAACCAAACCCAACCAAATCAAGCTCCTGGAAGGGCTCTGTTTGCACCACAGGGCATCAGGGAGAGGAGACAAACCCCTCCTGGGTGACTAAGGCAGGAGACAGAGCGGTGACAGCCCCTGCAAAACACCTCCCAGCCCATCTGTGAGGGCAGAGGGTGCAGCAGCCAAGAACATTTGAGCCAAGGGGGTTCATACCCCAAACTGCAGCTTCCAGCCCAGAGCCCCAAATGCTTTTCAATCACACATAAACCTCCTGCAAAGCTCCAATTTTGAGCTGCTGCTGCCTGATTCAGCATCAAGTGCTTCTGTGTCACAGGCAGGGACCAGAGCAGGCTGAATGTGTCTGCCACAGCTAATTCTGCGTGGCCAGACCTCACCTTCCCCGACTTAATTTGATGCTGTGAGAAAATTAGACCTTCTCCTGCTTCTGTGGAAAAAAGGCAAGCACTGAAGGTAATTCAGAGGCTTTGATGCTGCTCTTTAGTCATTCGGGCACCGGCATCGCTCCCTGGACTGACCACGGGCAGGGATGGGAGTCATTAATCCTCATGCACAGCGTGTGAGCCTGGGGCAAAGCGCCGTGTCTGTGCTGTGCACGGCCAGCAGTGTCCTGCAGCCCAACAAGATCATTTCCAGAGCAAGAATTTTAACTTTAATAACCCCAGCACCTCGGCTGCTCAGCAGTGGAGGAGTTTGAGGAAGACCCCAATGTGTGGCAGTGCCTGGAAGTGCCAAGTGCACGCTCGGACCTGGGTCTGGATTTGAACGGATGGCACCGGGGAACATAAAAGCTGCACAACAGACACGTAAATGACACCCCTTGAAAGTGGTTTTAAACCTCCGCCTCTGAGCCATTACTGCTTTTTAGGCCAGAGGTGGGAAGGTTTTCACCCCAGGTCCCTCGCAGCAGCCCAGGGAAGGGCTGGGGATGGACACAGCCTCCTCCGTCCCACGCGGAGTTTGCACTTGGGCTCAGCCCTAACCCGAGCGCTGTAATCGAGCACCAGCACTGAGCAAGGCGCTGTTGGTCACAAAGTGAATCCGCGATGCAAACACACACACAGCGTGAGCACACTCCGGGGGTGGTGCTCCCGAGCAAGGACTTCGCTGCTTTTGTCCCCACCCAAATCCCACCGCAATCCGCCTCCCCGAGAGCCCGGTGCCAGCAGCTGCCACGCAGCGGCTTTGCAGGACCGAGCCTCTGCTCAGGCACAAAGCAGCACCGTCAGCCCCGGGACACCTCGCCCAAAGGGAGAGGGGCAGGGAGGGGCTGCGTTTCTCAAACCTGCTCACCCTCGGCGTGGTTTGGGTGAGCCGCGGACGCCAGAGCCCAACACGAACCTCGGCTGTAGGTGCGTCCCCCCGGAGCTCTGCGGGATCGGCTCCCCCCGAGGCGCCCCCAACCCACACGCGCCCGGGCGA
>NW_008239785.1:2421075-2437246 GCF_000691975.1 Corvus brachyrhynchos | reverse complement strand
CCCCCCAGCCCCCCCCTGCCGGGATCCCCACCACGCATCCCTCCCTCCCGGGTCACAAAGCGCTTTTCCTTGGCAGCAAAACCGACCTCCAGCTGTTCTTGTTTGAAAACAATCCCGTCCTGAAGAAAGAGGAGCAGCCACAGAGTCAGTATCACATCAAATCACTCCTTAAGCGAGCAAACACTTCATTTACAGCCCGGCTGCAGCCCACGGGGTACCTGTGCTGACAGCGCAGTGCACAAGAGCTGTGAGGGAGCACAGAAATCCCTCCACCGATGCATCTTCTCCCAAGAATGAGTTCTACTCCCACTGCAGTTGGACAGGGACTTCCCACACCTCAATTCAGCACCTGTCAGCCAAACCTACAACCTGCTGCTCAAGAGCCACAGCCACAAATGCCCCAGAGAACTCCTGACAGTGCCCACCTGGGATGTCCCATAGCTGGAGTAGCTTGGATTAGGCAACAATTTTCTAGCATCACAGTCCCTTGTTTAAAATACCCCCAACTCCTGGTTTTAAAGGAGGCAGACACTGTTATTTAGGAGCTCCCAGGCCAGACTGTTACAGTCCCACATGCCACCTTTCAGTTCATTCACTGCCCAGTTTGCCTCATGCTCCTCACTTCTGTCCCCCACGAGCCCCTCCAGAAGCATCCACTGTCCCCAGACCCCTCGGAGTGCACGGCCATAAATAAACATTGCTCAGACACAGGCCTATCACTGGTGGTGGAGTGAGGGCCATGATGAACATCTCATTCCTAGTTTAACAGATGCAATGGTACCAGGCACGGCTAGCTCAGCCTGTAATTAAAATTCCAGTGCTAATCCCAGAGATACTCCCTAGGAAAAGGTGATTAAAAGCAATCCTCTTGACCATTCTGCCGGAGTTTCCTGTTTTGAGGGCAATCACGTGGCCTCCTTGCCGATTAATTCATGGAAAGAGAGCAAGCACTTTAGAGGAACAGTGATGAAAGAGCAGTGCAATAAGGAAGTTTCCAAGCCCCACAAGCCAGTGCTCTGCACCTTGCCCCGGCTGTTCCAGGGCCAACACCCGGGCAGGCCCAGGGGAATTGGTTTGTTTGGCACATCAGACACTTCACCTGCCTGCCTCGTCCCCCGGCAGCTGCCTGAGCCTCACCTGTGCCAGCCCAGGCTCCACTGCAGGGCTAAAAGCCTCAGTATTCTCTGTCAGTCTGCTCTGGTCTGCAGCATACAGGTGACTTCAACTTTTTTTTCCTTTTTCACATGTTTAGGTTTCTTTTCCTGAGCCTCATCAGCACCTTCCATGATTTAAGCCTCACCACTGCTCACAAACCCCACTCCATTCACTTCCCACTAACATTACAACAAAACAAACAAGCCGAATCACCCCCGGAGTGGTGTTATCTGAGCCTTGGGGGACAAGATCCTCCTCCAGCACTAAGTGGCCATTCCCCAGGAGTTCAGTAGCCCCAGGTGATGGTGTGACCTCGATCTTCTGAGTGCTTGGGAGGCAAAGAGTGCTCAGTGTTCCTAATACAAACTACACGCCTCAGAGGTCAGGAATAAAACTTTATTGTTTTCAAATTTCTTATCTGCGTTCAACTCACCAGTTATCTGTCAAAAGATGTTTGGCAGAAAGAGGCCAATTACTCTTAGGTTTTTGTAACTGTAACTAGAAAGTGGCCACAGTAGGAGTTTCCCTGGAATCAATCCAGGCACCACACAGGTCTGTGGAAGGAAAGCAGAGTTTGGTGCAAACCAAAGGAGAACACTTCAGTGATTTGATCCAAAAGCTGAGAAGAGCAGCTCAGCTGGACACAGGCACCATGTGAGCCTGGTCATTGTGGGCCGTTCCTTGTCTAAAAGGAAATTGGCTTTATGGGGAAGAGAAATCTGCCAGTCAAGACCAAATTTTCTAGAAATTGCCATCTGATGAATAAAGTCTTCCACGTTTCTTTCACCTGGACACTTCCCTTTCCCCTGTAAAATGCCCCTGGAATCCAGAGGCAAAGGGAATTGGCTACAACACCAGAAATTCCATTGTTTCCATGTTGCAAAAATTAAACGCTAACAAGAAGTTCCTCCTCCCACCTCTTTCTGAGCACAGAGTCCTCTCTAAGTACAGCGTCCTTCTGTACTTTGAGGACTCACAAATCAGGTCAACTTGGAACAAAGTGAACATTCATAATAAAATAATGGGAATTGTTAATTCCCCCCCATTCATCTGACATGCACCTTGCAAGGAAAATTCCCATTACAACAAAACTCCAGTCATTAATAACAGTCCTTCTGTTTCCAACCTTAACTCCAATGCCTAAAAAAGGAGAGAAAACACCAAGTCCAGACAACCAGAACAAACTGTTGCTTCACCTGCCAGCTACAGGCTGAGTGAAAACCCACACAGTGCTGGTGGAAACTTCCAAATGCTTTATTTAGGAACAGTTCTGCCCATGTGCTGTGGGATTTTTTCCTGTTGATCACAATTATGAAATTATCTGCACTTTCAAAGTGCCCATCCCCATGGCACCTGGGTGCTTTATAAAAAAAGCTGTCTGGCACGACAGAGATGAATTATCACTCACAAACCTACTGGTCTCCTGTTCCTTATCCCTCTTTTCAGGTGTAGCTGAACTGACCAGGGACAAGAAACAAAACAACAGATGAACTCCAGAAAAAGATCATCTTGTTTTCAGGCAAGGTTTAGATCAGAGACAAAACGAACACCAAAAGACCCAACTTCCCAAGAAGAGCAAGCAGCTATTTCTAAAGCCACCCATGAAGCTATTTTCCCAGGAAAATCCTTTTAGGACTAGGTTCTATACTGTATTTAGGTATTTAACGAAGTGTGTGTATGAATAAAGAAGGGTGCTTTTGGCCCAGAGTACAAATTCACCACCACAGCAGGAGTAACCATCAACATTTGACATTTGCCATCCTTATTGATAAGGAAAGAGGCTCTCTTTTGTCATTTCTCAATGTTACATTCTTAAAAAATATAGAGACTTCTGGGAATTTAAAGGGAAGGAGAAGTTGCCCCCTTGGCTACTGTTCCACAGCCTTTGTGTGGGAGCCTCACCTTGCTGGTTTAGTTCTGCATCTACTTCTGCCTGTGTTTCCCAATTACACCCCAATTTCTAGATCAAAAATACCAAATTATAGTGTCAAATAATGGGGCAGAGAGAGGAATCAAATTGTATCTATACCCTGGTCCAGGGTAAGTAGATGTGTACCAGCCCTGAACAGGCCACTGATCACAAAACTTCTCCAAGCAGAAAGGAATTTCTCTGTGCTCCAGGTTATTTTCAGCTATTTATAGTGTATGTTTGTTTCTGAGTAATTGTTTGTCTTTTAATACACTGGGAGAGAATGTGTGTGCATAGACATAAACACAGGACACAGGGGAGAAGATGGTGAAACTTCCCTCTGTTGGTTTCAGGTGCAGATATTTGTGTCCTAGAACCTCTTGGAGCTTTTCCTTCAATACAGAATAAAACCTCTGTTCCTCTGGGGGTCCTGGTTAACTTTTGAATCCAAAAATGCCCTTTATATATCCTGTGAGGCCACTCTTGGCCTTCTGCTCCACCTTGTCCTCCAGAGGTGGGAAAGCAACATGGTTAAGGGCCAGGTCAAAGAACAAGGGTTTGCATGGAATGGGCTGGAATCCTGGTGGGAAGTGCACGAGACTGACTTGCTTGCTGACCAGGGAAGGATCCAGGCAGAAAGTCTCAAACCGTTCTGAGAGTGGCTGCAAGAGACCGAGGCAGGGACACGAATTAAACTCCAGTCACATCACAAGGGTCAAACAAGCAAAGAGGACTGAACAGCAACTGAGACAAGAGAAGCTCAAGTTCCCTTGGGAGGCCTCTGGGGACCCTGAAAATGATTTAACCCCCTGTCAAAGCACAGCTGCAGGACCTCTGGAAAACCCTCCCACATGTGCAGAGAGAAAGCCAAATAAAGAAAACTGCCACACTGGAAGCTGCAAGCAGCCTCCAAGCTCCTACCCCACTGTGTCAGGTACCCTCAGCACCAAGCCTAATAACATCTCTTAAATACACCAGTCATGACCAAATCCTGACCAATGTGACATTTCTTAAGCTGTGAGAGACACTCAGGTAACAGGATAAAGGTGATGTTCATTAAGAGCACAGCTGGAATTTGCCTGAGCTCTTGGCTCTTACCTTGCCATCCTTGACCTGAGATGGAGACTCAGTCTCATGAGGATCATTTGCATCTGCAAAATTGAACAAAAGGGGGTAAGAATAACAGGCTTGACCTTGGTGTAGAGTAAGATTGTCTCAGGAAGCAGCTGTGCTCCAGGCTTAGCCATGATCCTTGCTCTCTGGGATGCACAAGACAGTATTTTCAGCAGAATCAACTTGATTTCTAGAGTAAGGACCACACACACTCATCTATGGTCAATACAGCCCTGCAGTGGTGGAGCTTCTCCTTCACACTGTCAAGAGAAGCTCTGGAAAGCAGCACAGACTCAGTGAAGCACACAGCAGAAGATGATGAGAACACCCCAGGGGGGTCTGTTAAAGCAACATCAAGGCAAGAAAGGAGGCAACACACTCCTTGTCCTGGATTTCCAGCAGCAGGCACAGCAAAAACAGCAGCATGAGAAATCGCAAAGTTCATCCATCCCCAAAAGTTCTGCTGACCAGGCTGGCACTGACAGAGAGAACATCACTGCTCCCCCTCTTCTCAGTAGTTCACCCAGCCAGGCAAAACTGGGATGAGTAAGGCCAAAGTGTTTGCAGCAAAAAATTGAAATGCTTCTGTGCAGGTTCCCAAAACGGGTGCACATCCCCAGGAAGGACAGAGAGCAAGATGCCAATGTCCAGTCGCTGCCTGCCTACCTGCACTACACACAACTACAGGCACCTAGAACTAGGGGAAAAATAGTTTTCCAGAGCCTGCATGAGTCAGAGTGAAGTGGAAAAACATTTGGAACTTCAGAAATTAAATAAAAGGAATGAAAGAGCTTCAGGGGTTTTAGTTGAGATACGTTAGAGCAGAGTTCTACTATAGCTGTGTTACTCACCTAAAATAGCTGCTGCTTGCAAGGAGTATTTCTCTGCATTGACTTGAGTGATGAGATCCTGAACATCAGGCAGCTCCTAGAGCATTAAAGAAAATAATTTGAGAGCCTGAAGTGTGCCAGTCTAAGAGTCAGAGCAAAGGTAAAACCAGATGAAGTAAGAACTAAGAAATTAACTCCTAGTGTTGATAAGCTTTCCCAGAAGGGGAAAAGCTACAGCACTGTGCTTCAGGCATTACAGAAGTTGTAAAAGAGAAAATGCACAGGTAAGAAAAAGTGATAAACTGCTTTGGAGCTGGTGCAAGTCTGTCCCTCCTCCAATCGAGCAGCCTGGTGAAGTGTTCCCATGTCCCTAGAAAGTGTCTGCTGTAATGAACATCACCCTTCTCCCTACTTAAAGATCAGTCTTGAATTGTAATGGCCTGGCACCTAATTAACAATAAATTGTGGGACAGAGCTGCTTCATAAACTTCAGCTTCAGGACTGGGTTCGTACCTTCAAGCTGTTCCTGTGAGCTCCGGCTCCTGACTGAACCTCGCGGGCGTATTTCAGCACCCTCTCGTACAACACAAGGGCTTCGCTCCATTTCTTTACCAGGACATAGGACTGGGCAATGAAGAAACACCTGCAACAGTCAAGAGTTCATTCCTGATGTGTTTGTTATCCACACCTTTTGCCAACTGAAATGGCTGACAACAGGAGATATCCTTAAGTAGCAGTGGGCAGTTTCCCTTTAGGAACAAAAGGATAGAGGAAACCGGAGAAAGGAAACTGCATCAAGGCCTGCACAGCACACAGAGCTTTGGAATTACAACCTTGGAAGGTGTCATGTGGGCTGAAGAAAACCTGGCTGTTTCTCAGTCACCTGTAAGCTTTGTACACGAGTGTCTTCAATCCAATCTCTTTTTGGAAGTTCTTGTCCTCTTCTAGGCCAGGAAGCTGTGTCAGTTCCACAAGGTTCTGTGCAAAAGAGAGTCAGAGTAACAAGTGCAGGCATTGCCTTCCTCTGGAATCTGCTGGTCTAAGAGAAAGCTGCCCCTTCTGACAAGTCAACAGCACACTCCCAGGGAAATAGTTTCCAGTTTTCTAATTATCAGTTTTCTAACCTTGTGACGGACTCTCATTGAAACTTGTGCAAGTTGCCCTCAGGACAGACTTCCTGACACAAACAGGAATTAGGACAAAGACTCCTTAGATTTCCCATGAACTAATTCTTTCATAAGGCATTTCCCTCTCCCATTCACATGGCTCCCTCAGTTAACTGCAAAATTAAGGGAGAAACTGAGAACCTGCTTATGAAGAACAAGTAGTTTTAGCTGCTACTTTCCCTGGCCAGCAGAAACTAAGGCAGCTCTAAGCATGCTGTGTAAGAGTAAGAAAGACTATTTTAAAACTGTTTTAGAGTGCACAACAAAGGACACCCATTCAAGAGGTTTTTTTTGTGTTTCATGCAGATGTTGAACATCTTTGAGGTACTTGAAGGTACTCAGCTGCCCTTCAGACTTCATGGCATTCACTTGCACGGCTGTATTTCTACAATAACCTTTTGGAGCCAAGTTGCCTGGTTAGACTGGAGAGCTCAAGTGTTTTTCCAGCACTACCTGCAGGATGATGTCGTAGAGGCGGATGAGGTCCTGCGGCCGTGGCGAGCGCTTGCCGTCCTCATCGGAGCGCTGCTGCTGCAGCAGGGCCTTCTGCAGGGACGTGGCCATGCTCTCATTGCGCTTGATGGCTGTGGACAGCTTGATGGCGGTCAAATAACTGCGAGGAGAGGAGAGGAGAGGAGAGGAGAGGAGAGGAGAGGAGAGGAGAGGAGAGGAGAGGAGAGAAAAGAGAAATCCCATCAGCACTGTCAGAGCTACTCGGACGTTACTCTGTGTTCTGAACTGGTCGACGTGAGAGTCTGCGAGTCAAATGTTGACAGAGCTGCCCCAATCAGATCCTTATCTGTACAGTCATCCTTTGGGATCCCAGAGGCCCAGAACAAAAACCCCATAAAACAAACCAAACAAAAATAAAATCTTGACATAAGAACACGGTTTCTTCACACTAGCACTGGCAGCAATGTTTGCTTATTACCTGTGTAAGTACTGGATGTTGGACACCTTCCCAGAATCATTTTCCAGAGAGTGTTCTCGCTGCTTCTGTGGGCAATGGAGACAAAACACTGCATGATTTACTTAAAACTGGCAGCCAAGGGACAAAAAACACAGAAGAACTCAAGGTCTGGGTAAACCATGGAAGCTGTAACAGACTTCTAGGCAAGAGAGGGAAGGCTTCTCCACTGCTATTCTTCCACTCCAGTTCTGAAGAGAATAAATTCAAATTTTGCAGCTCTTTATTAAAGAGATCCCAGCAAGTTTAACACTAAATCAGCTCCAAGGAAACACCGTGTCACTGGAAGTAGAAACTGATGTTTGCTGCTTACCTGGTCTGGTTTCAATTCTTCCCGAACAGCCTGAATGGCATCTCTGCACTCACTGAGTAAAGACTCAAACAAACGTTCCTTTGTCTCCTCATTTTCTGCCTAAGAGCAAAGGAGATTCAAGACAGATTAGAAATCAGAAATTTTTGTATGATGCATGAATTAACTGAGGAAATTAAACAAAAGTTTCTCCCAAATTATGTCTTTACGGTCCATGGGTAGTTAGGACTCCGATGTGTGCCTGCCTGCAATGCATTCTTGGGGGAAATCTGCCAGAAATGGTGGGGAATGGGGTCAGTGCTGAGAATTTAGCAGCAGTGAAGGCCTAGCAGACACAGCCCATGGCCTCATTCCTGCACCAGCCACCTTCCTTCCCAGCAACTCCCTTCCCTTCCTGGATGGCACCTGCACTGCTCCCTGAGCTGAGGCTGGACTGCACTGTGGGAAAGGCCCAGCAGGAGAAGAGCTGAGCAGTCCTGAACTGGCAAACTACCAATGCAGACAGCTCTTGTTATGCTGATTTAATTTTTCCCATGTGGTAAGAACATGCAGATGATTATCTTCCCTCCACTCCCACTCTAGCAATGCTCACAGTGGAAATAACTTGCTTGTTTGAAGCATTTTTTACAGTAACCCTATATTTTAGCAGCAGGAGTGACCGAGCGCTTTTCTGCTGTCGCCGTAAGTTTTGTTAAAAAAAAGTGAAGCAGCTTTTGGCCTTCTGCCCCAAAACCAGAACTTGAAAACAACGTTTCAAAAACAAGTTGAAGCCTGATCTCTGCCTAATTTACTGGCATATCGTGTACCCAATTAAACAAGCTCCCAAACTCAAACTCAGCCTTTATTCAGATGCTGAGAAGGAAACCAGGTGGGGATTGCAAGACTCTCACTGATTCAGTAAGAAAAAACTACTCAGAAGCAAACCTCAACCTCAGGGATTGAAGGAGGATTCAAGAGCACCAGCACCATGTTCTACCACTCCCATGTCATGTGACAGTGTAAGATGAGCTTTGCTGCAATAAATTTGCAATTGTCCAAATGAATAAAGAACTGTCTAAAAACATGCTCACTTGTTTACCTTCCGTACAGCTCTATGCTCTCTGCCTCTGCACTTCCTACATTTACAAACCCCATCAGGAATGTTATTTTTACTCCCTCACAAAGCCTCAGGTATCCTGTGATGAAGGCAGTTTCTTGGGTTTGGTTTTTCTGTTTTTGTTTTTAATTTAAGATTTGCTGCGAGAATTTTTAAGGTGGGACTGACTCCTGAGAATAACCAGAGACGAGTCTGACTGCATTCTCAACCTCACCCAGAGCAGCACAGCAATTTCACTGTAAGCACAAAAATGAAAACAGACATGGCCAGATCATCATTCAGGCACAAACAGGGCAAGGGCTGGGCCCTGCAATGAAACAAAGGCTTTCCTTTCCAAGCAAAAACTCCTTAAGCTGATTCTATGCATAAATACACATGTTCTGATTTGGGAGATATCAGATCATAGAGCTGAGATACAAGTGCTACAGCAGGTGATTCAACTGTCCTGACAGAACTGCACAGGTTCATGTTAGAGGGTTCATGGAAACCAATCCCACTGAACCCAGCTCCAGAAGTGTGGAGTGCTCAGCTGTCAGTTTTTCTTTGGTCTAAACCACTGTGTAACATCTCTGACAGTTATTACCACCCATTTTTGCTGCAATCTAGAGATGAGCACAGAATCCTTGAGGCAATACCAGGTAGGAGCACACCTGTGTCACGCTGCCCTGCAGCCTTGTCACTTCTACCTGGTGAGAGCCAATGGGCCCTCAAAGTCACGCCTTCAAATCTACAGAAGGACTGACATAAGCAATTTTAAACCAGGATTCCTGTTTCGGTTTGGCTTACCTGTTCTGTTCCTCCCATTACCAATAAGGCACCAAAGGCAATAGGATAATTGCACTGGGAGACTCCATTTTTACACAAAACAGACTGGTTTTACTTCTAATTAAACCCTGCAGAGCACTGCTGTTACATCAGGGTTTCAGCTCAGTGAAGATGAGCAGAAAGGTGCCAAAGATCCCAGGAAGCACAATTCATTCAGCTGAAGCTGGACTGCCCATCACAGCTGACACAACTACAGAAGTGCTGCCAAAAGGGCAAGTTTTAGCCCTCTGGGAATGTAAATAGTGCTGCTGCATGCTCAGCTCTCACCAGTCCACTCAACTCCTCTGTTTAGTCAGAGCTTCCCAGGAATGCAAAGCAAGACGAGAACAAATTCCAGCTGTTCTGCCACTGCTTTAGAGAGCAATCAAACTGAAAAAGTCCAACTATCAGCTACCAGGATGGAAGTTAAATGAGGGAACACTGAACTCCGAGCTGTACTTCCACCTGCTGGCCACACTTATGTGCTTCCTGAAACCAATTCCATTCAGCAACATCCAATTCCTAACAGTATGGCAAGAGTGGGTAACACTCAGGTTTCCAACTCAGCCACATCCTGTTTATCCTAATCACACTCTTCTTACCACTAACCCTTGCTCTGGTCTTACCCCTCTGTAGGGCTTTTGCTTTATAATTTATATTTTTATTTATCATCATTACTCTCCTGGTGATAAAAGGTTTTTAATGCTGCATGCAAAAATCCCATTTTTAGTGGCAACAGTTATTACTGAAGATCCTTTCACTGCCTTTTCAAACTCTGAGTGTGTGTGCAGCCACTGGAAAGCAGGATACCCCATGTGGTCACCATTTCCAAGGAAAAAAATACCTGTGGAAAACTTGACTACAATACTAAAGACATGCACAGCCTGTGCCACTTCAAGTTCCAGTGAGTTGGACTTCAATGATCCTTGTCCTTTCCAACTCAGGATATTCTATGATTATATGAAGTGTTTCAGAACCATTACATGTGAAATTGATTTACATCCTGACATTTATTAATCCACTTCCTGCTTTTGAAGATTTCCATAAGGCAATAAGAGAATGGAATAAATCACATAGCACCTGCTACACCTGGTAAATGGCTGAAAAAACCATGGTCAATACATATCTTTTTTATTTTGGCTACTCTGAAGTTGGAGCATTTGAGCAAGATGCTTAAAGAAATTAGAAGAGTAATTCAAAACCAGTTACTCTTAAAAATGTAACCTTCATTTCCAAGTGATATACTAATAATAATGGTTATGACCCTGCTGCTGAAAGGCAGCACAGAATGTTCCAAGGAGCAGGAACACTCAGAACAGATCTCCCAGACTACCCCACTCAGCAGCCTGTGAGAGCTATCCCCAGCTGACACTTCAGCTGTGGGTTATAATCAGTATTCCCACTTTTACCTTTAGCCTTCCAGCCCCAAGTTTGAAAAAGAAGGTTACTCAAAAGCTTTTAGCTCAGATAGCTTTTAGCACAGAAGGAAAGAGGATGGTTAGAAGGGCAGGATGGAGAGGGCTGCTGGGTTACCTGAGCGATTGCTGCCTCGTTGTCAGCCAGCCCCAGCAGGAAGATCCTCACTTTGTCAATCTTCACTGGGACAGTTCTCCCTCTCCACTCCACCTCGCTCATCGTGGCTGCCTGCTTGGCCCGAGTCTGGGTGATCAGTGCCTGCACAGAACACACTGAGCTTAGGAGCCTGAACTTACAGGGATGCAAAACTGAACCTCCTGAATTCATGTTAGACTTGACTATTTTGAAATCAAAGGGCTTTTTGGGAAAGTGTTGTTTCCCACAGAGCCTAGGCTTGCTCACTCACTTCTGTTCTATTCTAGCTCTTGAATGGTTTGCTGCAGCAATATTCATGCTCAGCACAGTGATAATGAGTATTTCAAGTTAAAGCATGCAAATAAATTACCTCCAGTTTTTCTGCAAGAAGACCTTCAGTGCCACCAGACCTCAGTCTCATCTGCATCAACTCATTCATGGCAGATTGGTCACCTGAAAGAATCAACAATTGAGATCACATTTTCATTTGACTTCAAAATTACTTTCATATACAAAAACTAATCATTAGAGTTTATACTGTCTATTCAAGGACAAACTTGCAATTTCATTCTGACTTCACAGGCAAGCTACCACAAACTGTTAATTTGTCTTTCCACACATAACCACAGGTGCTGTTGTGAAATGAGGCCCTTTCTCCATTGCTAAACTGTCCCAGAACACGTGTGGAATTTGCCCCAAATACTACAGCCTCGGTGTCACTTAGACCAGGATTTAATTAAATCAATATTGCTTTCCTGTGAACAGATGAGCCCCCCCTTCCCTTACCAATGTTGTAGGCACAGTAGCGGATGTTGGGCGAGATCTCCTCCACACGCTGGTTATACAGCACAGCTTGTTCTTCTGTGAAAGCATTGGCCAGCTTTTCATAGATGGTCCTACAGCAAAGGACAAATGCTAACACTGCAGTGTGTGTCACTTGGGAGGTGCTATCCTAAGGGAACAGTTTGTGTCTCTGCTCTGGAGGATGCTATTTCTTCAGTAGCACCTCCCAGTTAAGCACAATTAACTAAACAACTCACAGAGGTGCTGTACATAACTAAAGTGATCCAACACTATTTACTGAACGAAGCTGGTGAAGCAAAGTACTCACTTGCATTTGTTGAAAGCCTCCATTGCTGCCTTCCACTCCTGATGCTCGAAGCGAAGCATCCCGGTGAGATAAGCCATGTACGCCTGCACACAGAGCAACAGCAAGGTCATTTCCCCACCATCAACAGCCTAATTAGTGCCACCTTCAGCATGAAGGCTGCTGTGACTCCTGCAGTGAGTGACTAAGCTTTGCCCTTTTCATTTGGGCTTCCCACAGAAGACAACTGATTTGATTTGGATGACAGGTTACAGCTACCTACCTTTTCTCCTTTAACTGACTCTGCTACATTTCTAAGGAACCACAGAATCATAAAATACAATCACAAAATCGAATCACAAAATGGAATGGGTTGGAAGGAAGCTTAAAGATTATCTAGTTCCAACCCCCCTGCCATGGACAGGGACACTTTCCACGAGACAAGGTTGCTCAGAAATTAAAGCAAAGATATTTCTGGCTTGTTATGCAATGGCCCACTGATGTCACAAAACTTTTTTCCCAGCAATATGCTATACAACAGCAGTTTAATTAACTGAGTACAGCACTGCAGCCCCTTGTTCAGAGAGGTCACAACAGTTGTTTGCTGTTTTCCCAGAAGTGAACCCCCAAATCTTGTGTTCTAGGTGGCTACTTTAGCACATTTAACAAAAAGGTAACAGTAGATAAGCAGTTTCTTAGGCTGTGTTGCACCATCTTAGTCACCCTCAATTCTTCGTACTTTTATTACCTATTGAGAGACAGTAATCATTTCTTCACCCCAAATCCAAAGGTTTCTTGTTCATCCTTTGCTGTACAACAAGCTGAAAGTATCAGTGGTTACCTGAGCTTCCAGCTTTGTCTTGGCATCCACCCTGTTGCTCTCACAGAGCCTCTCCAGCTCCTCAGCATGTTTCACGGCCTTGCGCAGCCGCGACAGCAAATGGAAGCGCTTGCGGGGCTCCGTGTTGGCCTCCTGCTTCAGCTGCATGGCATAGCTCCAGGCCCTCTCTGCATCCATCAGGATCAGCAGCAAATACCTGCAGGGCACAGCAGGATCCATGGGAGAATAATGACACTCAGACAAGAGTTGCATCACCACCACTCTTTGCCATTTCGTCTGCGAAGTTCGGTAGCAGAAGTTCAGCTTGGTTAGGCAGATGCTTTTACTTCTAAACGTTCTAAGCACAGAGAGTCTTGTTATTCCTGACTGGTTTCTGCTGTGTTTTTCACTCAGAAGTGTCATTACCCCACTGAGGAAGAGAATTTGGTATCATTCTGTAGCACCATAGACACTGCAAAGCCAAGGGATTTATCATTTTAGGCCACTCTTCAAACTGGTTCAATATGTTCTTAACAACACGGGTGAATGCAGCATCATGTGCTGTTTTCCCACAAGAAAAGGTGGGAGAAGGAGACATTTCAAGTGTTCCTAAAAGATGGGAAGTGAGCCCAAAACCCTGGCTATTCTCCACACATTCTGTCAGATGAGCATTCTGTCAAACTTAGAAGATTTAAGTAAAACTTGCAATGCAGTATTTCTGTTCAAAGGGAAGGGATTGCATCTCCAACCACAGCCTTGCTGGCTACACCGCTTACATTACCAGAACTCCCATGGCTATCTTGCAACAGACCTGAATAAGCATCTCCTCTTTAATGTCATAGGAATTTACTGATTATCACACTGGTTGAAGCTGGATCTGAGCAGTGTCTCTTGCACCTGCACTACAGCCTGAACTCTTATAAATATCAACAACACACATCTCTGAAAAGAAGTATTTTGGATGATATTGCACAGAACAGTTTTCCACCTGAAACAGAAATTACTGAAAGAAACTCTTCAGTAACACACTGAATTCTCAATTCCATCCAATCCTTGTACCTGTTGTCTGAGAGAATCTCTTCAGTTACTTTCTTCCCAGTGAACTTGTGCCTGTTGCCCATCTTGAAGTTGAGAGTTTTGCGGAGCCGTCTCAGCCTGCGGGAGCAATAACCCCTAAAGAAAAGACAACCACAGTCAGTTTGGCCAAAGGACAACTTTGCTTCTGTTTACTGCTCTATCCAAACAGAAAAAAAAGGCTGAAGGTTGTGCCAGGCAATGTTTTAACAACTAAAACTCCATGTGTGACATATGGTAGCTCTAGAACTACCTGTAAAGCAGCAATTACTAGAAAACAAGATAAGAAGACGTGCAGTTATGCATGACCTCGAAAAAATCAGGGTGATGCTCTCATTACTAACTGCTTTATGTGTGTTTATTGAACACCGAGTTCTGGAGGGTACAGTGACTATAAGGGAGGTGTGAACTCAAGCTCCTGTGGGCAGTGGAGATGCAAGAGCCAATCTGCACAGCCATAGCACAGTACAGCCAAGGGAGATCAGCACACATAGCCTCAGGTGCAACAGCCTGTCAGGGGTATTCACCTGGCAGACGGGTTTTGCTGCTTGCTACAGGTGGGTTACACTTTAAATGAAGTGAAGCCAAGTCCCAGGAGCAGCTCCCAACACTCACCTGTACCTCTGGAAGTCCCCATGCCTCAGGCCGTGCTGCTGCTGCGACTCCTTCACGATCTGCAGGACTGCGACTCGTGTTAAGGCACACTCACAGTGCAGCTGGCACCAGCTCCTCCTTCCACCCCAAAATAACAGGAGGGAACCCCATAGATCCCATTAAACAAACGCAATTCGAACAGGGGGGCACCCCAAAACCTCCTAAAAACAGAGAGCTGAGGGAGCTGATGGTTCTAAAGCACCTCATGAGTCCGTGGCTCACTCCAGAGCTCCTGACTGTCAGCAGAGACCAAGACAAACCTCAAGCACCTCCTCCTCCACATCCAGGGGAGTGCTGCTGTCACCAGAGCTCGTTCTGGGATAAGCAGCTGTGCCAACAGACCCATCCAGGATAACACACCTGACTGCCCAGCCACGCTTGTGACACAGTTTTACCGGCAGAACTCAGGCAGAGAGAAGCTTTCCTGCCCTGAAACGTCCCCTCTCCCAGGAAAAGGATAAAACCAGCCTGAACAGAATCACTGCTGCCTGCCCAGCACAGCTTCCACAGAGCACAGAACCTCATAAAAGGGCTTTTGGAAATAACTCAGGGGGCTGATTTTCTCAATTTTTCAGCACATTTCTAGTAACAAATACCTGTGACACAAAGCACTGCCCCGTGACACCCCCACTTCATCACTGCCATCCAGTCTCTGCATCCTTCAATGTTATCTGCAGATTTCCTGCACTTCCTTTATTCCCTCAGTTATTCCTACCAAATAAAATCATGCCACATTCCAGTAGATCTGATGGTTTTCATTCCGTTTACAAGGAAGGTTATTTTGTGAAATAAAATCTCAACACAAACAAGAAATTTCTGTGCTATATATATATTCACATCCTAAAATTTCCCTTTTAAGATGCATCAAGAAGCCTTTAAAAAAGCCCCACAACAGAGACTGTACAACAACCCCAACAAAAGCCCCACTGTTACTATACCTAAAGAAACAACCAAACACTTGAAGTTTAAAATGCCAGGTGTCTATCAAGGTGTTTTCTTGGGACTACACCTAAAAGAAAGTCTCTGAAGTATTAAAAACTTGCACCAATAGTTATTACACTGAATTATTCTGTATTTGCAGAACAACCAAGTCGAAATGCAATGTCTCAACACAGCCCTCCTCATCCCTGTTGTCTACCCAAGATTTTCTTAGGACTCTCTTTTATCCTGCACAGTTACTTAGTGAATTCATAGCCCATGAATTTTTAAATTTTTTTCACTGACTTAAACATTCCCAACATTACCAGGGCAATTGCCATATCTGCATCTTACTGAACGGTTACTGACTGCACAACACCTGCTATATGCCACGTGGAAAACTGCAACCTGATTTCCCTCGGGTTTTCCTCTGACCTAGAAGATAAAACTCAGCCCCATCACAGCTGCGCAGCTGGACTGGTTTCACATCGAAGTTTCACCTACAAAAACCCCACGAGCTTTACACGCCGAGATTTTAGAAGCGCTAAATCTGCAGGAGCCAGTCTGCCACCTCAGCGCGCCTGTTAAAGATTTTTTTACCTATTACTGCTCACTTCAAGCTACAGTGTCACCACGAGCACCTCACGATACTGCTCTTACTCTAAAGCACAGAGCCCAGCACACAACTCCGCTGTGGAGACTGACGCCAGCGGTTCA
>NW_008239785.1:2417579-2420443 GCF_000691975.1 Corvus brachyrhynchos | reverse complement strand
CCCACCCACCCCAGAACTGACCTCCAAATCAGCCGCAAGAGTCACCACCCCAAACCCTGCCCCGCTCGCTCACCCCAGAACCGACCCCCCCAACCCCCAAATCAGCTCCCGGGGCCATCCCCCCCAGCCTGGCCTCCCCAGCCCAGCCCCAGGGTGACCCCACACCTGGCGATGCTGTTCCTGCTGTGGCAGTCCCGGGGGAGCCTCTCCATCCATCCCTTTGCACCTTCCCGGGATACCTGTGAGCCGCTGCCCTGGGCAGCCCTTTGGGAGAGGGGCTTTAAATTCCCCCAGCTCAAGCCCGAAAAACCTCCCATCTCCAGCCGGGGTGGATAAAAGAAGATACTCTGATAAAACTGATAAAAGAAGAGACTCTGCTGTCATCTCACCTAATCCTGGAGTGATTTCATGGTCTAAGCACTTCAGACCAGGTCCTTTTGCACATGGGGTTTAATAGCTCATTCGAGACAAACACCAAACTTATTTGAGCACCTAATAGTAATATTTACATAAACATACATAAACATATAAGTACAAACTGCTCCAGGAGCTGCTGCCACCGGGCTCGTGCCCCCAGACCCATCTTTGCCAGCCCTGGGCTCTGCCTGCCTGGCTGCACTTTGCTGTCATACTGCAAGAAGCGATTTGGCTCCTCTCCCCTTCCAAATGCTCAGCTGTGATCTGTTATTCCTGATTTCAAAGTTCTCCTTTCCTCTCATAGACAGGAAAGCTCAAAGGGAAAAAAAGAAAAAAAAGAAAGGAGATAAAAATCAACCATGTCCTCACATTGCAGCTTGCTGTGGCAACTCTTTTTTAAACTGTTCCTGTCTGCTCCGGGCTCCAAATGCATCTCCCAAAGATTCATTCCCCATCTGAACCAAACTGTGCTCCAGGATGATGCTGAACTAAGCAGGCACAGCAGTTAAGGCCTATTTTACAAACAACAGCTCCTTTCTCTCGTTCTGGTGATTCAGACAGACTCGGGTTAGGCTGGCACGGCAGCACCCACCCTCAGGTGCCCCAAAAAACCACCCCAAAGGACCTATTCCTGTGTCAGGCCAGCCACCAGATGTGGCACAGGCACATTTCTACCGCACCACCTTTCTTGTACACCGGCACAAAGCTTTGCTGCTCCTCTGGATTCCTGTGGAATCTGGAAACAGGAGGATAAAACCATCAGCTGCAGGCTGGCTGCGTGGATTCCTCCTGCAGGGCTGGCTCTGCTCTCCCCCAGGGCAGAGGGACAGGAGGACCACACAAACCTGCAGCTCCACACGGAGCAGAGCCTGGAGGGGAGCCCTGCCGCGAGGCTGAGCTGCCTTTGGTGTCACAGGGATTGCTGCAGAGAGTAAATCCACAGAGTCACGGCCTGCAGGCATTCACATCCCTCTGCCAGCCAGCCCTGCAGCCTGTGAGGGCTGGGAGCTCCACAGCGTGCCTTTTCCTATGGATTTTGGCCAGAGGATCTTGCTTTTGGGGATCTGGATCATTCTCCTGCACCCCTGCCCGAATAACCCGTCTATGTCTCAGGACAAGAATTTATTTTGCTGCTATTTATTTTTATCCTGCTACTTGCGAGTTTCACTGATATTTGAGAAGAAACTGAGTGTTTTCCCTCGCTTTTTCCCCCTTTAATCTCACTCTGTAGCGTAAGGGTGGACCCGGCCTCTCTGCAGGCTGACCAAAGCTCCACCGGTGCCATCCTCCAAATGCCAGTGCCTTGCGGTGTCTGAGGACACAGGGCAGGTCCCACTGGGTGAAACCTCCCTGGAACTGGGGCAATTCCCACAGGGTAAAACCTCCCTGTGGCCAGGCTTTCCCCACGAATTGTCCCAGCAACCTCCATGGTCGTGGCTGGGGATGTGGCACATCACCTGAGGGCAGGTGGCCAGCTTGGGATCAGGAGAGGCAGGCAGAGCTGTGCTCCAGCACTCCTTGAGCCCTGCAGGGTGGCCGGTTTTCCGCTGTGCTGCTCCTAACTGCCCGCTTTTCCCTGTGGGATGTCATCGGGAACACGGAGCATCCTCACACCGAAGTGGTCTGTTCACTTCCCCACGTACCTCGTCCAAACGGGAGCTGGTTTTGTGGGGCTCCTCGTGGGCGGCCGAGGGTGAAAAGGGCTCCGTGTCCTGTGGAGGCAATGTCGCAGGGCTGTGAGTGTCCCCAGAGCTCCCAGCACGGCAGGATCAGCTCTGAACGCCCATTAAGAGAACTGAGACGCTGTGGAGCGGGTTAGTTACAGGAGTAATCGATGCATTAGATATTTCTCTCTCCTCAGGAGCAAAGCAAGGCAGCCCGGGGTGGGGGCAGACGAAGAGTCCTCGAAGAGCTGAATGCACCGGCCGGTCCCAGGACTTCCATCTGTGCAGGAGCAAAAAGGCAGTTTTGCAGGAAAAGAAGACACGGCGTGAAAAATACTTGTTCTCTCTGCAGTGAATCAGCTGCTCTTCCAGCCGTGGGGAGAAACACAGTTTCTCCTGAAAACTGGGGCTCACCGCGGGTGTTTTGGTGCACGGGTTTAGCTGCCCGCTGGACAATGAGGACACATTCGCAGTACGAGGACCCCCATTCCTAAAAACCAGCCCTGCAGCCCCTGGGGCTGAACAAACCCTCTTCCAGTGACTACCGAAGGGGGAGGCGATAAGAAAACCCCCGCAACTGAGGCTCCGCAGACGCCTCACTTTGGGTGTCCAGCTCCCTTTTGGGGTGCCCCAGCCCCTCGCGGGGGATAACAGCACTGACTGACATTTTACCCCATCCCAGGGCAAAGCGGGGTCGGGATCCCCTCCCCGGGGTGCGCGGGGCGGGGCCGGGCGGGAGCCGCGCCCCGGAGCCCCCCGGGCCCCCCCGCTCCCGCCGCAGCG
>NW_008239785.1:2405771-2417540 GCF_000691975.1 Corvus brachyrhynchos | reverse complement strand
CCCGCACCCCCTGCGGCTCCCCGTGCACCCCCTTTCCCGTGCATCTCCCGTGCGCCCCTTTTCCCCTTCTCCCCCTTTCCGCGCGTCCCGGGTGCGCTCCCCGCTGTAGTCTCCTTGCACCCCCATTTCCCGTGCATCCCTTCTGTGCTCCCCAGCGTGGTCTCTGTGCACCCCCTTTTCCTTTGCATCCCTGCTGCACTCCCCACTGCACCTCTTTTCCTGTCCACCCCTTTCCTGTGCATCCCTGGTGCGCTCGTCATTGAACTTTCCCTGCACCCCCTTTTCCTTTTCCTTTTCCTTCCTTCTGTGCTCCCCAGCGTGCTCTCCCTGCACCCCCTTTCCCGTGCAATCCCTGGTGCGCTCCTCACTGATCTCTCTGTGCACCCCCTCACCCTGTGTGCCCCCCCCGGTGCCTTCTCCACGCACGCTCCCCCCACCCAGCCCCTGTCCGTGCACTCCCGGCCATGAACGGCTCGCTGGCGAGCTCCGAGGGGGGCTGGCAGCCCGAGTCCGTGATCATCCCACTCGTGTACCTCGTCATCTTCCTCGTTGGCACAGTGGGCAACAGCCTGGGCATGGCCGTGCTGCTGCGCAATGGGCAGGTGAAGAACACAACCAACCTCTTCATCCTCAACCTGGGAGTGGCCGACCTCTGCTTCATCCTCTTCTGCGTCCCCTTCCAAGCCACCATCTACACCCTGGAGGGATGGGTGTTCGGGCCCTTCATGTGCAAGGCCGTCCACTTCTTCATCTACCTCACCATGTACGCCAGCAGCTTCACCCTGGCCACCGTCTCCCTCGACAGGTAGGAAAGGGAACAGGGGGGGTCCCTGCACCCTGAGGCTCCCCTTCCTCTGGGTCCCACATGGGCAGAGAGGGGACAAAATCCCCTGGAGCTAAATCCTGATTCCTGCGATCTGCCGGGACTCCTGGGGGAATCAAGGAGCATTTCCCAGTTGATGTGTGCAAGGAAGTGCAACCACCCAGTATGAGGTCCTGCAGAGGGCTGGATGGGGAGCCCTGGCCCCAGTGCCCAGCTGGAGGAAGCTTTCAGACCCAGAAGCTGTAGGACTTGGATTCGTCCACAGGCTCTGGTAGTGAAATGGGAATGAAAAATAAGAGACAAGCAAAGCTCAGTCCCTGCGCTGCTCTGGCTCTTCCTGGGATGCACGGAGAGAGCCCCTTCCCTCCCAACAGCCCCCAGCAAAGCAGGCAGACTTTGAGGAGGAAAAACATTGCTGTGTTTGAGCTGAGACACTGATTTTCTCACCCTCCCCTTCTATTAGCAAGCAGCCCCTTTCTGTCCCAATGCTGTCCCTTGTCCCAGTGATTATCCCAGCCTGTTCCAGGGTGGGTTTTGCTGGGAAGCCTGTTGCTCCTGCCTGTGCTTTACCTCAGTCCCTGCCTCTGCAAGGCTGGTGAGAGGCTGGGAGCTCCTGGTGCTGCTCCACTCAGTGCCCAAAACCTGCGAGATGGGATGTGGAAAGTCCCCTGGGGGGCCCTGGAGCCAGGCTGGATGTGTCCTGCCATCCCAGCATGGCACTGCACTGGCTGCTGACAGCACCCCCAGGAGCTAAAACACATCCAGGGACTGCCTCTCCCCCTGCACCTCATGGAGCAGGAGGGAATAGACATGTTGAGCAAGGGAGGGATTGCACAAGCCTCAGATTAATTAATGGACCAGCTAATTACAGAACTGAAAAAGGGAGATGTGCTCTCACGTGTGCCAGTACGAGGAACGCTGTGTCTGGGGATCCCGGGGACTTGCTCCTGCCTTTGTATCCTCACTGCTCCAATCAATTGTGCCAGACAGTGATGATCAAGTGAGGGTCTGCTGGATTAGGGGAGGGACAGAATGAGACCATCCCCATTGTCCCCACAACCACTGCTAGGAGCAGAGGGTGATGGGATGGGGCCAGGGACAGAATCTTCCTCAATCCTTTGTGCTGCACAGGGTCCCTAAGAAGCACCAGGGAATCAGTTGTGTGACTAACTGCCCTGGAAAGCTCAAATCCATCATTTCTGCCCTCTCTCCAATCTGCTCCTGGAGGTGCTCTCTCTGTGCCCTCCCCAGGACTGCAGCTGTGTCCCTCTCCCTTTCCCGTGCAGGTATTTGGCCATACGATACCCCCTGCACTCCAGGGAGCTGAGGACACCCCTCCTGGCCATCTGCCTCATCTGGGGGCTCTCCTTCATCTTCTCGGGCCCTTACCTCAGCTACTACCAGGAGTTCCAGCTGGCCAACCTGACCGTCTGCCACCCCATCTGGGAGATCTCCCAGCGCAAGGTCATGGACATCTGCACCTTCATCTTCAGCTACATCATCCCCGTGCTCATCCTGAGCCTCACTTACATGCGGACTATTCGCTACCTGTGGCGGTCTGTGGACCCTCTCCAAGACATGTCGGAGTCCAAGAAGGCCAAGAGGAAGGTCACAAGGATGATCATCATTGTTGCTGTCCTGTTCTGCCTCTGCTGGCTGCCCCATCACCTGGTCATCCTCTGCGTGTGGTTCGGGTACTTCCCCCTCAACCACTCCACGTACGTGCTCCGCATCCTCTCACATGTCATCTCCTACGCCAACTCCTGCGTGAACCCCATCGTCTACGCCCTGGTCTCCAAACGCTTCCGCAAGGGCTTCAAGAAGATCTTCAGCTGCCTCCTGCACAAGAAGGCAGCGCACAAGGTGCACATGGCCCAGGCTGCCAACACAGTCAGCACGCTGGAGGCAGAGCTCAGCGAGGTGAGCCAGCTGAGCGAAGCCCTGCCCAGCCACTCCGCCGCGCGCTGCAGGGCTCCCGCACAGCCCTGGGAGGAGGTGGAGCTGGTGGGACAGCAGCAGAGAGCAGATGGCTCCTCTGTCACCTTCAACATCAGCTAGAACAGCTTCCTCCCACCCCGCGGCTTTGCAGTATCCTGCAGCATCGCAGGCCTGGGACCGGGCTACATTTTGGGTTGAAATGGGTCCAGTTACACCCTTTTCATTCAAATGCATCCAGATGTCATAACAATGATGCTGCTGATACAGACTCAGCCAAGAACCAACCAAGGACAGAATTTGCTTCCACCAAGCACTTGCTGAGAGCAGAGAGATCAAACCCAAAAATCCACTGCCATGTATAAACACCCGTTCCCCTGTCATGGATGGACTCCCTGTTGCATCTACACTCAGAGCCTGTGGAAAGCTCTGGTCCCTCCAACCAGCACAGCATCTGGAGTTAGTGGGTGCACTTCTAGGGACATTTGGAAAGTTTTGGTTTGTGTCCTGGTTCAGGAGCTGCGCTGTCCCAGGGCAGCGCTGGACACAAACCCAGCTCAGGCAGGAGAATTCAGGAGCAAAGCACAGAAGGTCACCAAGGACCAGCAAGGAGGGAGGTTGTTTGCCAGGGAAGCACAGCCATGGACCACAGCCCCATGGTAGGGGAAGGATTTTAATGCCTTTGGACAGCCTGGGGACAGCTCAGCATCTCAACCAGGCGAGGTGCTCCTGGAGACGAGCGGGGCACTGACACTGCTCCCCTGGGTGGGACAGCCAGGGCTGTGTGAGCTGGCAGTGCCCAGCAAGCTGGGCAAGCCTCAATAAAGGCCCTCCATCCCACCTGCTGTGTCCAGCTCCCTTGAGAAGCCCCACAGCTGCAGCGGAGGAGAGGCAGGTGCTGGGGGTGGTGGGACCTGCTGGGTGCAGGGAAGCTGGGGGGGGATGGAAGATGTGGGTCATGTCTGAGCACATCCCTGGAGGGGGAGCACTGCAGCACAGGAATGGCACTGCAGCCGCTGAGTGCAGCTGTACCTGCCCACAAGAGGCTGCTGTGATTCACACCCTCACTTCCTAACCCTGCAAAGGCTCCAACAGGTGCCTGAGCCCTGTGACTGCCACCAGCCAAGGGCTTTAAGTGAAGATCTTTCTCTTTTCACCAGAAGAGCATCACTGGACTAGGATCAATTCACCCTTTTGAAAGCCCCGTGGCAAGAGCACAGCCAGAGGTGGTGTAAAAAGTGCTGGGGAGCTGGGATGAGCTGTGCTGGGCATCCCTGCAATTCCTAGGTGTGTACCCCAACAGCCCCCATGAAGGTCAGGTCTCTATAAACTTCCAGAGGCTCTAAGTCTGCCTGCACAGATTTCACTGTCGTGAATCCCCACGGCAGAGCTCCCCAGGATTGGGATGGATATTTCTGTCCAGGACCCTGGCTCTCCTTGGGGTTCTGGTCCTGACACAGCCCTCCTCCACCCAGCCCCAGTGTTTGGCCTTTTTGCTTAAGAAGCTTTTGACTGTAAAACATTTCTTTTCCCCTGCTGAGTGTTATTATAACCAGATCTTCCTCTCCGTGGGGAGAGGGCCATAAATTGGCCACCTCCTCCTATCAGTAACGGTGATATTTAGTCTAGTCCTGTTCCCAGCATAAGTCACAGAGAGCAGCATATAAACAGCTCCATTAATTACATCTGCATTTATCTCCCCCCTCAACCCTTCACAGCCAGGGAAAACATTGACTCAGCTGCACAAACACAGCTAAAAGCCTTATCTTCCTCCTGCCCTCATTTACCTCTGCCTGGAGAGCTGCAGGATCTGTCTCCAATGGATCCCACACACACCGAGGGGTTCAATCCACTCTCCTGGACGGTTATCAGATCACCTTGGGGATGGAGATGTTGTCCCACCACCTCTGCACTGCCCAAGGGCACAGGTCCCTGTGCTGGCAGTGTCCCCTGTCCCTTCATGGCATCAGAGGAGACACTGACTCTGCTCCCCCATTCATCCCACCCCAGCCCTTCCAACAGCCTCCCAGGCCCACGGCTGACCCTGCCCTACCCTAACTCAGCTCCCAGCCCAAAGCATCACCGTGGCCCCTCTCCCAGGCCATGGGCATCACTGGCACCTGCTTGTTTCTGGTCACTGTTCAGCAATGAGGTCCCAAAGGGTGACAGTGGGCTGGGGGCAGGCTCTGCACAGCTCCCAGCCTGGGGGGCTGCACCTCACTGCTGCCTCCAGCACCCCCAAATCCCCTCTGACATGCACCATGGCTCACATGGCTGCTCTCACCCTCTCCAGGAGCAGAAAGGGGCTTGGTGATGGTCAGACAGCATGGTCAGGGCTTTCACAAGGTCAGGCCTCTGTGTTGTGACACATCCAAGCCCTCTCCTCATTTTATGGATCCTCACCCATCCGCTGGCTCTCACTTGTCTGCAGGAGTGAAGCCTGGGCCAGCTGCTGGATCACTGCACTGTTTACAGCATATACAGAATTAGAGAAAAAAGCCCCCTCCAGCTTATCTGACACTGTCCCTGCTCATCTGAGGAGGAAACCATCGCCCTCACACCCAGCCCATGCCTTGATGAGCCTTCCAAGGGCAAACAAGGTTTTTCTGCCAACATAAAACCATATGGGGAAGCTACTTTCCCCCTCAAATAACAGGGCATATCAGGCTCAGATGGAAAAGACAAGAGCATCAGGACCTGCTGACACTCAACACACTCCCAGCTGAGAGAAATGGGCTCCTAGTCAATTCCCTTGGGAGGTTTTATCTTAAATTAAGAGCACTACAAGTCCCCATGTTCCAGTTAAAATTTAAGAAAAGCATATTTAACTGGAAGTGAAAAATGAATAGACTAAACTCAGCTCCCATCAAGCCCAAGAGTGAGCAGGAAGATGAGGGATACTTGGCTGAAAGCTCAGTTAGTATGAGTTTTCCAGTGAGCTTTCCACACAGATTTATCACTAGGGAAGATTTATACACAGATTTATAACTTAGAGAAGTTATTTTGGTTTGTGGGTTTGTTGTCAAACACTTCCTCTGCCAAATTTGCTCCCCAGTATCAGGAGGCAGCAGGTAGCACCCCCAGACCTTGGCACAGCCCCCAGCATGGGCCACTAAAAAATAAACAACAAAGAAATGGGGCTCTGGCCCGAAAACCTTGGAAATCAGTGTTCCCTGGGTCAGGGCAGAAAGGGAGGTGAGGGAAGGGGGTAAAACCCCACAGGAGCCTTGGGGGAAGCAGCGGGGAAGGCAGAGGGGGTTCAGCCCCATCCATGGCCCCTCACCACGGTGTCAGCACCACTCCAGGCTCCATTCTCAGCTCTTAGAGGGGCGTGAAGGGCTCAGCTGTGAGAGGGTCAGACTGTGCTGGCTGCCATGGTCGCTCTTAATTAACGTGTTGCAAACACATTCCTTACCATAAAAAGCCAAAGAGCACACGGAGCCCTCCCCTGGTGCTGCAGTGTTGGACACGAGCTCAGCCTGGAGGCTCCCCTGCTCCCACCCTGAGGAAGGGGTGGCTCAGGAAAAAATGTGCTGCTGCTCCCAAAGCAGGTCTGGCTCCCCACATTCATTCCCTGTGCAGGGGAAAGGCAGACAGTGAGGGAATGCTGTGTGGGAGGCTGGATTTAGGAAACAGGGACCAGGTGGCTCAGCTTTCCACTTAACTCAGGGAAATGAGGGTCTTGATTCCCACCAGGGAATCACCACCTCCAGCTCCTCCTCACTGCCTCACAGACATCACCAAGCTCAGCTCTCAGCTCCCAGCAGCCTCTTACCCCCATTCCTTCCTCCAGATGCAGCCAAGGCATCCCTGGGGTAGAAACAACCCAGTCAGCTGGTGCTGGTAATGGAGTGACCAGGAGGGAGCAGGACACTCTGCATCCCATCTCTGGCTGCATTTCCCCCCCAGCCCTCGTCTGCTACAGCTTTCCTGGGGCAACAGGCTGACAGCAAGGCCCAGAAAGGCCTCTTTTGGTGGGGGCCAGCCATGCAGAGGCGTTCCCAGAGCTGCTGGAGAACAGCATGTGGCCCCATCCCAGACAATCATGCATTTTCTTTGGGCTCTGGTTGGCACAAAAGCATCAGCTCAGGGAGGTGAAACACTAAAGCTCAGGCGCTCCAGAAATGCTGCAGGCAAAGCTCCCCCTCCCCTCTCCTGGCTCTGCCTGCGACCGTTCCGGGTGAATTGCCTTGCCCTGGGATCAGCTGCAATAAAACATGTTTTACAGCTCAGCGTGAATTCCACGCACTCTCCTCAAGAAAGAAATTCATATTCATCTGTTTCTGCAGTGGCAGAAACAGATGCAGAAAGATGGAATCCAGCTCCTTCTGGCGAGTGTCAGAGTGTGTATCCAGCAGACTCAACACTGCATGTAACTCAAGTCAGCAGAGCTTTGCTTATGTATAAAAACACTGTCCGGCGCCTGCCGGCCTCCGGAGGCTCTTGGAGCTGGCAGAGGTTACAAACAGCAAGTACAAGATCTCAGATTTCCACAGATATTTGAGATTTGACAGCAGGAGGAAGGTCCCTGCAGGCAGGGCTCTCGTGCTGGCACTGTGAGCCTGCACGGTCAGACACATAAAAATAGTCAGGTGCAGTGGTCAAGACTTGGATTCACACCATCATCCAGCTCTGGGCTGGACAAGCTTGTCACATCCGCTGTTTTTCAGGCATTTGCTACACCAGGCTGAAGAAGAGGAGGTCATGGGCTCAGAAAGGGCAGGAGCTACCTGAATAACATCTGTCTGAGGAGGCACAGCCCAGGCAGGCAGCTGGGTCTGCCATGGCAGGACCTGTGCTCTCATCCAGGCTCTAACACCCAACAGCTCCTCCATGGAGCTGGGCTAATCAGACACCAGCAAACACTGCTGTAAACACTGCTCAGGTGAATAATGGATTTGCCTCAAATTGCAAAGCAGCAGCTACTGTGAGTGCTCCTCGCACTATGGAAACCCTGTATTTCAATTGTTACAGGCAAACAAGGGAGCAGGCAGCAGGAGAGAGGGAGGGGGGAGCAGGAAGTGCCTGGCCAGAGACCACAGATATAACCCAGGTGCTCCTACGCTCTGAAAGGCCTCAGTGCAAAGTGTCAGAGTCCAGTTCCCGTCTCAAAGTCTGCCAAGATTGCTCCAAGGCACATGGGAGAGCAGCACTTGCTCCTCACGTGATGCCCATGGGTTAAATGAAGGGAATGGGCTTGGCTGCTTGCAGAGAAGAGGTGCATGAGGTTTAGGAAGACAGGAGACAAAGAAAAACAGGTATGGGAGGAAGGTGCTGAGTGGAAATCACTATGGGAACACTTGCTCTGCCTCAGGTCAATGAGGAGCAGCACCCAGCCAGGCCACCATGGAGCTCCCTCTGCTTCCCACTGCTCTGTCTTCCCAGACCCTGCCATCACCCCACCGCCTCACGTGGAACAGAGCACTAATACAGGTCCGGTTTTGGGGTAAAATATCCCTGTACATGACTGGACTGCAGCCCTGCCAGGCATCCCCAAACCCCAGAATCAGCATCAAGCCCCATCACTGAACTAAGTAACAGTTGAGATTAACAATGTGAAAATAACTTGTGATCCTACAGAACTGAGATTCCCCAAATCCATCAGGGAAGCAGGTGGCACCATTTGGAGCTCACAGCCTCCTGCCCTTAGCAGAAGGGGTGTACCCATAAGGGGGTTTTTTGTGGTGTATTTTGTGTGCTTTTCTTTCCTTTTTTTTAAACACACTCCCCATGTCTGCTGCACATCAAGGCATTAACACAAACCCCGCTGAGGTAGATGTACAAACACAGGAGCCCACAGGGCAGACTTTGCCTTATCCCATGGATCTGGAGCACAGACAGCCAGGAGTTAGTGTTTCCACAGGTTTATAAATCTGATAAATACAAGTATAACACCCTGCCCACCACAATGGGGCAGGGGAGAAGGGAAGGGAGTCCCAAAGGTTGCTGAGAGAGCACTGGCTTGTACTTGGCAGCTGGAGAGTTCACAACAGCTGGAAATTTATGCTGATGTGTCGAACAGCTTCTCGATCATCTCCCCCACCTGGTCGACCTGGTATTTGATGTACTTCTCAGGGTTCTTGGTGAAGGGCACGTTGCCATATCTGCAAAAGAAAACAGGTGACAAAACAACTGGAACCCAGCAAAGATATCCACTGGCCCCTCCTCTGTCACAAACCAGCTCCACTCCAGCACATCCCATTCAAATGTGACGGGGTAAGAGCAAGTGACCTTCTTACAACTGGCCTCACAAATTTTACATGAACAGCCCAGGGTGGCTCAGGGCTTTGTGCTCACTGACCAAGGAATCAGGGTGACAGCAGATGTTTGCAAATACTCAAGGTCAGCTTGGGGATGTCTGAGTGTGCAAAGCAGAGAAGCTAGGACAGGACAATAGAGAAGTAGCTTAGCTCAGGCTATGCAAGGCCCCAAAGACCTCAGTAAACCCAAAGAGAGAGGACAGTGCTGCAGGAAGTCTCACCTATTCAAGAAGGCACCATAGGTCTCTTTCACAATAGTTTTCTGTGCCCGGCGGATTTTGTCCCGTTGCTCCATGTCTGGGATTGCCCAGGCCTTCTGGATCTTACACAGCTCCTCCAGCCCGTCATTGAAACCCTGTCCAAAGAGCAACTCAGTGAGCAGCCCATCTGCAATCACATCTCCACACAGTCTGTGGTCCTTCCCTCCCCTGCTAATCACCAAGAGGTCTCTTCCTCAGGCAGATCTGTGTGTCCCTATCAACCAGGGGATGTTCTGACACCATCCAACACCTCCTTACCTTAAAGCGCTCCTTTATCATCTGCCTCTCCTTGTCCTTGAGCTGCAAAAAGGAGGGAAAGGATCGTATTTTATCTCCAGAAATAAATATCCAACACCAATGTTTGCCCACAACTCCCCATCCAACCTAAGCAATATCCAGTACTTGGTCTGGATTCCCTCTCCTACAGTAGTGAGGAGAGAGATGCAGAGACCAGCACACCCTACACTCAGCTGAAGTAGGTTTAACAAGGATAATTTTCAGCCAGAACAGACACAAAAATAGACTTCTTCATGCTTCCAGCCCTTTCCAAGGGAAGATCTCAGGGTTTTGAAAATCCAAAATAGAGGCAACTGCTCAGGTGAAGATAGAAGAGCAGAGGCAGAGATTAAAAGACTTGGCTGAATCTGGGGCAGGGGAGAGCAGAAGGCACTGCTGCTCTCCACTTGTGCCAGCCACAAGTGTGCACCCTGCAGAGTGCTACTGGCATGAGATATACAGAAGGTTTCTGAGAACTTTTTAATATGACAAAGGAGATGATGTTTCTGGCAACTTCTGTCATGTCAAGCCCATCCTCTCACCTTCACTCCTGGCTGAAAGACAGGCAGGTTTTTCTCCAAGATGTAATCTGTCACCTTCAACCAGCTGCACGTGCAATGAGATGGGAGAGAAGCAAAGAGTTACTCACACCTCTACCACAGCATCTCTGTCTTCACCCGTGACCCAAAGGCCAACTCAGACAATACACACCCCAAAACTTCCCACAGTGACCCCTTCCCAAGTTGGATTAATCGCTTGTAAACCAAAAATACTCTGCTTTGGTTTCAGACAAGTTTCTGGTTTAGGTGAATCTCTCCTGCTGCTCCAGCAGTGCTGGCTCCCAAGGAGCTCCCAAAGTGACAAAAGCAAGGGAAAGGCAGAGGATGTCACTGACCTGCGCTGGTAGGTCTGGATCTGCTGCTCAATGAGCTCCCGGTAGGACCTCTCAGCTGTTTTCTGTGTCACAGCCACCAGCTGGATCAGCTCAGACCTGGAAGAGCAGGAAACCTGAGGAAGCACCTGAGCCAGCTGCTCTCCGGGCTGCTCTCAGGATGGCATCACTTCAAACCCCCATCAACAAGTTCCTTTCAGCCCTTCATAATAAAATGTTCCTTGAAATGTGCAAACTGAGAGACAGAAGCAACTCCGAGTTATTTTCCAAAGCCACATCCTCAATCCTCCCAAGATCAAAGGATTCTCTAAAACCTAAGGCATTTCCTAATGCTTTTATCTTCCACTCTCAGGTAATGTGATGTTTATAATACTGCAAAACCTTCAAAGAAGCAGTTTCAAGAATGGAACAAAAAGCAGATTTGAGACAGGCTGGAAAGTAAATGCTCTCAAGGCAGAGCTCTGCTCCAAAACCATCCAATCAGCCTTGGACTTGAGGGAGATTCATTCAGACACACACTTACTTCTCCAGAGATTTCAGAATGTAGTTGTAGTTGTTATGCAGAAAAATGGCACTCAAAGCTGGGTCTTCATAAACCTTGGATTTGCTAAGAAGGTTAAGCTGCAAGTTGCCCAGCACTTTGCCTTAAGAGGGAAAAACACAGAACAAGAAGTTTTGCACTGAAACTTCTTATATTGACAAAGCAAATCAAGCTGTGGGCCCACAGCAAAGTGAACAGCTCAGGCCTGGCTGCCCGTACAAAGGCTACAATCACATGCACTTAACAGTCCTTACACAGATTTTTCTTCAGCAAGTCACCAAAACCTCTCTGCAAACTACTGCCTTCCATGCCTTGGCACTACAGGTGCATTTTGGGCTCAGAGGAAGTCCCAGGACCTGCCACAACGCAGGCTCAAGTCTCACAGAAGCTGAAGGAGCTGATCTCCATTGTAACAGAGATAGAAACCACTGATCTCACTTTCTTAAACTCCCCCTTTGGCAGCTGGGATCCTTCATGGGGTTGAAGGTGACAGTGGTTTAAGGCAGCAGCTCTGCAGCACAGCGAGCTGCTGCACTGTGCTTTGCCCTGTCCTACTCTAACAGTCTGAAACTCCCAGTCTGACCCTTTTTTCATCCCTCCCATCAGACTCCAGCTCAAATGTGGAAAGATCCCATGGAGAAGAGACACAGCCTGTGCTCTTCACCCAGGAGTGAGCCCAGTGAAGGCGTGTCCATGGGGCAGAAGTAGGAAGGTGTGCAGGGTACTCACAGATGTAGGTGCTCAGCAGCCGCCTGCTGGACTCTGAGCTGTAGCTACTGGGC
>NW_008239785.1:2388150-2405353 GCF_000691975.1 Corvus brachyrhynchos | reverse complement strand
GGTCTTTGAAAAGGAAAGTCTTAGGCCAATTAACATGCCCTGGGAAGGGGGTGTGTGGTCAGCCTGCCTCTATTCCAACAAGCCTCATCCCTGTTGCTACGGAATTAGCTCCCATGGACAGTGAAATGAGCTCCTGCTTCAGAGCCCACTGTCAGCAGCTCATCCAGGGTGAGGGGGCAAGAGTTCTGCACCCTCAGTCCTTGTGTCTGCAGCAAGGGCAGAGCACCCCGGCAGAAATCTCTCCTTTCCTTCCAGATGCTCAGGGAACATCCTCCTGACCAGAAAGAGAGTCATTAAACTCCTCCTCCCCATCCTTCCCCCACCACCTGAAAAGGGTTGGTAAGCACTAGAAACTGGCAATCAGAGAACAATGAGCTGGAGCTGTTAACAGCAAGCACACAACAGTAACTGAAACAAGCAGAAGGGCTCTGGAAAGCTTCAGCCATCCCCATGGTTGCTGACAGGAGGTTGCTCTAGGAGGGACTGTGCCAGCACAGGAGGCTGCCCCTACAGGCGACAGTGACTCCAGGCTGGCACATGCTCCTCTGTCTGGAGATGGCTTTCTGCCCTCGAGGGCTTGTGGGCATGGGGCCCACAGGACACGTGGGGTGGCCACCTCCTCCTGCCCCCTCCAGAGAGTTTGGCAGCCAGACCTAGCTCGGGTGGTCCGAGCTCACCAGCACTTTCACATGGGAAAGGCCTCGAGGCTCCTGTTGCTGGGAGCTGGACAATAAGGAGCTGAGTGCACATGGGATAAAGCACGACACCAGCTGGGCCAATCTGCTACCTGTGCCAAAGAGATTCTGTGCCATCAGAGTGTCTTGAGCCTGTTTCAGCTCTTGTGGCATCCCTCATTGTCTGCTGCTGACAAGCCCTCCCTATTCTCTCCAGCCCACTGGCAAGGATTATTTACCCTCCCCTTTTCAATTATGTGTTAATTTATTTACAACTGCTGGAGGATAAAGAATTACTGTACATCACCAGAGTCCGAGGCAATATGAACAGGTAGGTGTGGGTAAGTTTGCTTACCTCTGGGATCTAAAGGAATATTGTATGTGTCCCCAAGAACTACAGAGATTAGGCAGAGCAGAGAGAAAAGGGGAGGGATGAGAGAGAAAAAGAAATGCAAAAGTGCAAAAAGACAGGTTAGAGACCACCATCCCTTTGAGAACAAAGCAGATATTAACACAGAGCAGCCACAGGCAGGTGCACAGGAGAGCAGGCAGGAGTCCCTCCAAGGCCACAAATGGAGTGGAGATCACAGAGGAAAGGCAGAGTCCAACCTCCTTCCCCTGCTGGAGACATTGTTTGCATTGTCATTGGTTGTATTTAGCAAGACACCTCATTCCAAATCAGTCCAAATCCACTTTCAAGGCAAAGCTACCTCAAATCTATGCTGACTTTTCAATCAGCTAAGACAGATCTCACTGCAAGACAACATGTCAAGATTTCTAAACAACAGTGCTGACATCACCATTCAGGGGACAACATGGGGAACAGTAGATTGTTCCAAGAAAAAGTTCAAACCACTTCTTTGGCCAAGGAGAGTCAAGATCCAGAAGGGTCTGAGCACACTGAACTTTCAAGTGGAAAAGGCACAAGGCAGTGGCTAGAGGAGATGTGGCAGAAATAGAGACATCCTAATTTGAGTTGATTTAGAATTAGCAAAGATTTCCAAACAGGACTTTGCAGGTAACAGTCTGGAGGCAGCTCTAAGCTTCCTCCTACCTCTGCTCCTAAAGGGGCTCTTTAACCCTCTCCAGTCTGTGCCCCCTCAGAGCACTATGTCCCCTGAATCTCCACTTTGCTCTATTCCAATCTCCTTGAAAGCAAGAGCTCTGCCAAGGCCAAGAGCTCACTGGAGAGCCTGGAGCTGCTGCTCTGCACAGAACCAAGAATCCCACTCCAGCTGACATGCAGCAGCACCCTGCTACACAAGCAGCTCTCAGACTCTGATCTATGCATTTATTCCTGCAGTGAGACTCTTCAGCAGCATGGAGAGCAGAACTAAAATTTGTCTCTCTGATAGGGCACACAAATAGCTCCAGAGTCCCAGCTTGCCCATGCCTCGAGGCTGAGGAGATTCTTGCTGCTGCTGTTGTACTCTAAGCAGAGGATGTGGCAGAGGAAGGTGCTGTTCACCACACACAGCCCATCTGGAGCAGCCACCCTCACTCCAGTACAGTCACAGAGCATCAGGCCAAGGCCAGACTTGGAGCTAAATGACCCAGGCATCCTCTCTCAGAGCACATCAGCAATAAACACCATCCCCATGGTACCTGACAGGAGCAAGTGTGGAAGGCCAGCAGAAAACTGCATCCCTTGGAGTTCTCCAGATAACCAACTATGTGGTCAAGGCAGATCGCAGGACAAGACAAACCACAGGGTGAAGGACAGGATGAGAACAAGCTCACAGTGCCTGCTGAGGTTTGGTCACTTCAGGGAAGATGTCCAGGGAATTGGAGGAAGGAACTGCATGCCCAAGCAAGCCCCATGCAGGTACGTACCTTGTGATGCCAGCATGGCACCTGCTGTCTCCTGGAAATCCAGTAATTGCTGTAGGAAAAGGATGGCCTGGAAGCAAGGGAGGGAAGTTAGGAGCAACCAACATTACATATCCTATGCTCTGCTATTAAGGAGCATGAAGGACCACTTGTCTCCCCACACTTGAAGGCATTCAAGAAACAAATCACTACACGCCTTTAAATTGCTGTGTTTTCCCACACATGGCTGAGTAAGGGTCACCAGCTCATCCTGCCATGGAACCCAGGTAATTGTGTAACTGTTAATGCCAAGACACCTTAATTTAAGAAATCTCCCTACTGCTCTTTTTAGAACTCCTTCAGAAGCTGTTTTCCACAAAGGATGGTTCAAATCATCATCACGTACGTTGCTGGTGAGTTCGTGAACTGTCCCATCTTTTGGCATGTTGTATTCCTTGTCTGGATCATTCTGAAAAGGGAAGAGAGAGACATAAGATGAGCATGTAAGGGGAGACGCCTACAATACAACTGCTGCTCCAAGTGAGCTGAAGGCTTCTTTATCCAGCCACTCCCAACATCCTCAGGCCCGGCTCTTGCAGTGCCATCTCCTGGTGCTCAGAAACCAGAGCTGCCATGCACCAGCAGCTCAGAACCTCAGGGGTCTGCTCAGCATGTGATCATCACACCTTCAGCTCACCTACCATTCACCAAGCCCACCTTACACAGGGACAGCTTAACATGAGTCCTCCAAAACTTTTCAAGGCAGCCATTTTCCTTTCCTTTTAAATAAGATTAATTCTGAGATAGATGAGCCTTGATGCTCATGTCGAATTACTTGTAGTATGCCTGTTAAGGGTGTTAGGCAAAGGCCTCCTGTGTTTGAAACCAGCACCAAGCATTTGGTATTTGACTGTCCCAAGCAATGCAGCAAGTTCCTGATTCAGTCACAAAGTACATGGTCTCATGTCTCTGAAAGCTAAATTAGGGGTTTTGCTCCAAAAAACCCTCTTCCAAGCCCTGAGCAGAGACCACTGAGGAGAATCCTACCTTAATGTTGTCTGCAAACTCTTCCAGTGCCTTCGCACCAGTGGTCTCCATGGAAGTGATCAGCCCTGGCAGTTTGTTCTTAGTGCCTGCTGCAGTTCCCTGGAACAGTTCCACAATAGATCAGAAAAGGAAAGCAAATAGTATATGACCTTCCACCCAGCACCTACCCCTCCTCATCCCTCACCCCAGCATCTCATTCTCAGCTCCCCATGTGCCAGAAGAGTATTTACGGCACCATCAACAACACTTGAAATCCCACATTCTCCAGGCAGAAAGGGAAGATGTTGTGCTGCTCCATCAGGGTCAGGACTTGAACTGAAAAGAGTTGCTGCTGAGAGATGTTGAGTTGCTCGTTCACCTCCACAGAAAGGAGTAAGCTGTATTTGTGTCACTTTCAGTCCACGCTGGGAGACAGAACCAGCATGGCTTTGCTCAAAGCCACTGTGACAATCCATTTCAAGAAGTTCTCCAGATAACCCAAGCCACAGGACCCTCTCCAATCCCATCATATTTACCTGCAAGACCTGGTCAAATTCTGGCTTCATCTGCTTGAGATGCTTCAGGATGGGGAAGATTGTGAGCACAGCTGAATAGTCGTGTCGGATGATGGCTTTCCGGGCAGCTGAGACAATGTTATCACCCTCCATGATCAAGTTATCCAATGACTCCTGCAACAAAGCCACAGACTCATGAGGAAGGACAGGACTTTTGCTCAGGCAGCATAAAGGGCTCAAGGCAGGACACCCATTCCAGATGCCCATTTGGGTGATGGGTCATTTGTGGTGCCTGTGAGGGACTCTGAGCACATGTTCTCCATGCTCTGTGCAGGCCCCGGTTCCCTGAACAGGTCCTGGAGGACAAGCCAGCATCCTTTACAAGCACAGAGGCTCAACTGACCTGGATGAGAGAATCAAAGGTCTTCTTCTGGTGGTGCTCTGGGACAATTTCTGTCAGGAGCTGGTATTCACTCTGGGCCAGTTTGACAAAGGCACTGACGCAGTGGATGTATGCGTCGATCTCGATGTCGAAGACGTCGTCCCTCCCTGCAAGGGCAAGATGCCTTTGGTTTACAGAAGGAGCATGAGGTTCTTCTGGGAAAGTTGGTTCTGGCTTTGCACCCATCCATGTGTGAGAACAAGAGTCATCTTCTCACCACTCCTGCCCTGGGTTTGTGTGTGGGAATCTCTGAGTACCCTGCAGGAGGCAGGAAAAGTCACCCGCAGTTCAGGAAATGCACATCAGGGCACCACCTCTTTCCAGCCTCATGACAGAAGGGAAGTTTGGAGCTCTTCTAGGAGACAGTCTAAATTTAATCAAGGGCTTGAACACAGAGTACTAAACTCAGGAAGGTCTGAGGTGAATTATTCAACATCTCTGCTTGTATTTTTAGAATTCCTTATCTCCATCCATCATGCAGATGAAGAACTGCCATTTGGCATGAACATTTCTGGGAAATAAGGGCTGTCCTGGAAGGCAGCTTCTTCCCACTTGCAGAAACAAGATAAAAACCAGGCTGGTGAACATTTACATCCTATGAAGCAGGAATATCAGCAGAGCTAGGTGAGTTATCTGCCACAATGCTGCATACAAATGCAAATATCTGAGTCCTAGAATATGAATGTCTCGGCCAAAGATCCATCAAAGATCCTACGTGGTAGGCATGAGAAGTGATACAAGGACCAGCACCAACTCATGCCAACCACTGCTGGATGTGTCTGCAGGACAGACCCCATCCTGCAAGACAGTAAGATGACACAGAGAGGCCTTCTCTATGCTATAGGCTGCTGCTTCTCTCCTCCCAGAAACTTTTGATGGAGAAAGAACCAATTCTTCCCTATGCTGACAGGTCCCTCAGGTTGGTATTTCCAAAGTTTTGGTCAGCAGAGGACACACAGACTGCTTATGGTGCAGTGGCGCACACTGTAGTGTGTGCTGCACTGATCCCTTTCCTGCTTGCTTTGCTTCAGCACCCAAGAGGCCACCAGCCACCTACAGGAAAATGCCCCTCAGCATGGTGACCTTTGGTTGGACAAAGCTGGGTTCCTTGGCTGAGGCCTTTGGGGGGTGTGATTAGTAGGAGTGAATTCTACTGAGAAGAGCCAGAGCTTCTTAGCCAGAGGAGGCTCATGCTTCAGGACTGCCCACGGAGAGGAACAGCCCTGGCTACACCACGACAGTGGGACATGCTGGGAAGCAGGGGGGACCAGCTGGTGCCCAGTGCCAACCCGGTACTTACCCGCAGCCGGCCCGTGCTTGTCGCTCAGGGCATCGGAAAGGTGCTTAACGCGTAAGTCATGCTCATGACCTAGTGAGATGGCAGCCGGCACAAACAGAAGGCGCAATTTATCCAGGGTGGTCACAGCAAGGATGCTCACTCTGGCTGGAAGCTGCTTCAAGCCTGGCTTATTTGATCTGGTGGACATCTTTTTCCCTACAGTCCCAGGAATGCTTTCTGACCAAATCCTTTTGTTGGGCTATATATAGCGGTAGCAACCCTTTGAAACCTGATGAGAAGTGTGAGTTAAGTTGTTTCTTGGACCACGATAGTCCCTTGAACCTCCTGCCATATGTTCTGAATGGGATTGCAGGCACCAGAGTCCAATTTTTACCCACAACCATTACAAATCCAAACTCAAAGCCCCTCTCCTGCTCAGCATGAGCATTTTCCCCCACGTGAGTGATGTCAGTCACCATCTGGGGTTTAGCAGGCTACAGCAGAGGTGCTGAAGAGACCTGCTTTGGATGGATTCACAGCAGGAGGCAGGAATATCTTAGAGATGCTTTGAAACGTCTTCTCCCTCATCTGGCACAACCTCTAGGAGCAGAGGAGGTCATAAAACAGGAAACAATCATTTAGGCAGGTCTCCACAGAGGAGATGTACAGGCACAATGCTCTGAGCTACCTGTGGTCCAACACTGCAGCATCAGGTTTGGAAAGGTCACTAGGAAACTCGATATCTGAAAGTCCAGACAAAAAGAAAAGAGAACAGGAACACCACAAGCAGATGTCAGCAGAGCTTCCATTACCCAGGTGGCTGTGGTGGGTCAGTGTTAAGGTAACGTTTCCCTCCACCTGTACTCATGCTTATGGAGACTTTGAAATTCAGATAGTAAATGCTGAATAAATAGAATAAATAAAAGAAAAATAATTTGGCCCTTCAGCCAAATTGGGGATTGGTTCCCCAATCCAATGCTCTCCACCAAGCACTGAACTAATGGAAGCCCCACCTGGGAAAGCAAGGCTGATACACAGAGAAAGTCAAGGGTGAAGTAGCTCGAGCTGTGATTACCTTCCATAGGAATGAGGTTAGAGGCCCCCTTTTTCCCATCTAGACCATGCTGAGAGTACTGTTTCAGAAGGTTCTGTGCCTTACGGATCGTGCCTGTCACCAGAACCAGAGAGAAGAGACAAGAAGACCTAGAAAATGAGTGAAAGAAAACAAACCCAGAACACCAGCCCTCCACCAGCAAGTCACCTGGGCCCAGCAAGAGGATGCTGGGCAGCAATGAGGATGCTCAGCACAGGAACGTGAACCCCAAACTCATGTCCAAGTGTGCAGATACAATGGCATTTCCAGAATGTCTCCCTGCTTTGAGGCTGGGGGCATAAATTCCAGCCAGGGATACAGAATCAGTTTGGAGATGCAGCATGGTACAGCTGGGTGATAAACATGATCAGAAAAGGGAAGGCATGAAGCTCCCTTCCCTGTAATGGCTTTATTGGAGTTGGTACCCTGCATCCAAGGTTTGCTGCTTTTTCTCAGCTGCAGAAGCAGGGCTTTGCATATGGACAATTCCTGTCTGGCAACATGTTACCTGCTCCTCGGAGCCACAACTGCAGTCATTCAGTAAGAGGTGCCTTTCCAAGGGGTATTTTCTGAGCATAATCAATAAAGAGCCATCAGGAGCCCCAGAGCCAAGACAAGGAATGGTACAGGAAGCAGTAAAAGGGTGACAACCTCTGCGCTTTTTTTGCAGCAGCAATTCCCATCACAGGAGTCCCAGAATAATGGATGCTGCCCACCCATGTCTAGCTTGCACTAAGCCACCCTAATCCCCAAGACACTTCTCTTCTCAAGAACTGCAAATCAATTAAAACCATGGAAAAAAAATAACACTGGGTTAAAAGATTTATACTTGAAACACACAAAAACCAGACAGAACTGAACAAAAGGCAGTGCTGGATATACAGCTGGAAAGCACAAAACAAAGCATTAATGTGACAACTGAAGCCTAGGCAGTGTTTCCACATTAAAAGGTTAGTTGTCATGCAACAAGCTACAATTATCACAAGCACACGGACACCCTCTCATAGCAGAGCTTTGCTGTTGCCTGCACAACAGGGAACTGGAAGTTTTGGGAAGGTGGAAGGGGTTTCTATAGGATACCCAAATGAAACAGAACCAGGCTGAGGAAATGAAGAAGCTAAAACCATAAAAATGCTGCTGCCAAAATTAAGATTTGTTCTTCCCCTATAAAGTAATAAATACTTCAAACATGCAGAAAATCTCCACTTCCACCACTAACTGTGAGCCACAGCACAGCCTGGAAATGAGTGTTGGCTGCCCAGATGCTGAAGGGAGCCCAAGTACACACTGCTGCAGAACAATATTCCAGGGTGCAGGACAGCTTCATCCCATAAAGGGATTTATGGCAAGGGAAAGGAAACTTCAGGTCCCCCAGCCACTGGGGGAGAACAGGAGAAAGAAGTTCCCCTTGAATTACCAAACTGCCTTAAGCTGGTGCACTTACTAAATGACAGAACACGGTTCCCAAAATGTAATATTTCACAGGTAATATTGTCCTTCTGCCAGTTCAGAGTGTTCTCAACTGCTTTGCAAAGAAAAAAATAAATCATATCCATAAAGCACGTTCTTCTAGAAAAACTTCTCCCCTCTCGACCCACACCTGGGAGATGGGCTGGCTCACGCCCTTGCTGGCTGATGCATTTGCTCCTAAGCTTCTGCCATATGATCAAATGAGGGCTGTGCCTCTTCTTCCAAGCTTCCTGATGCTCTTCACACCCCATATCTCCACTTTATTCTTAGCTACTTCCAGAAACCTCAAGAGCTTGGGCACACCAGCAAGTTCCTCTGAGCAATGAGGGCCCTTCCTTACTGCTGCTGCCATGGCCTAGCAGGTGCAGAGCAGCTCAACCCAGGTACTTCTCTCTGTTCCTTCATCTTTCCCACTTCCAAGCATCTAGGGGGAGGGGGAAAATACAAAGGAATAAAAATAGAAGGTGAATTGGTGTGAAAACCAAGACACTACAACTGCTGCTGCTGTCAGCAGGATCTCACTCCACAGGTATGCAGTGGACATTTTCACAGCCCACCCTTGATGGTTTCTTCTCTTTTTCCTTTTTTTTCCCCTCTTTTTCTCAATTTCAGGAGCTGATTATACTGCATTTTATTTGCATAAGCACAATTACCTGTGTTTACTGACACACACTGAGTGTTCAGTGTCCGGGGGCATCACTTCAGTGCTGCTGGATCCCTCTGACTTGGCATCATAATTAGGCTTTAATGGATTCTGGTGGAAGCCAAATGCTTTTGTTCCAGGATTGTTTTCCCCTGTTAGGCAGCTCCCTAACCAAATGGGACTGTGTTTCAGCTACTAATGAAAACATCACATTCAAGCCCAGTCTGGGAACCAGGAATGGGCTCTTTATTCTGCCACTCAACTTGCCTTCAGGTACCACCCCACTGGAGCACTAAGGAAACTGAAAAAGAACTCCCCTGTAGTCTGAAAAGAGCCTCCAAAGGTCAAAAAACACCCAAAACCTTTGCTTCTGCGGCCCAGTTGTTACACAGAGTGGGGTTTGGGCATGCGTGAGACACGTTTTTCCAATTGCAACTCATTCTCTTGTTTCTCTCTTCCATTAGGCAGTTTTCTATCCAAGCAGGAGGGCAACACGTCCTCTTTTCTCAAGCACCAGCTGCAGGAATCTGCAGGAAACCAGACAATGCTCTCTGGCTTTTGCAGGCAACCAGGCCAGGTGGCCCCATCCTTCCCTAAAAATGCAGCGCTGCTGAGCTGCCTGCTGCTCTCAAGCCAAAAGAGAGCACAGGGTCTACAGGTATCACAAAGAAGCTTTATTTTATGCACACAGGCTTGCAGCAGGATGATTTGGGAACCTGAATACACCTGCTCTCTGAGACAGAGTGCTGACATTCCAAACAGCAAACTAAAACCAGAAAAAGCCCACAAAACACTTCAGAATCAGCCCAACTTGACCTGTCAAGTGTCATTTAAGAGGAGACAACTCTGCTTTAGAAGCATCTCCAGCAGTCAGATTTTTAACTGCATGATATAACAACAGGAAACAGCATGGGGTACATCAACAGACAAAACAGGAACAGAGGGATGAAGACCCTCTGAAACAACACATGGATATGGAGCTTGTTCTCTAGAATTTAGCACAGTCCCTGGGGCTATCTCTGCCTTGTTACCCTGCCCCTAATAACTCACCTTCCTTTGAGCCTCTCTTGTGCTTTGTTTTGTGGTAAAAAAAAGCTATAGCACATCAGATTTAGCTTGTTATTTACCCCTTGCAAGAGGTTAAAGTATGCATTGGGGCGTGCACTGGGATATTCTTCCTCAAGGATCAAGGAAATCAACTCTCCTGTTGCAACTGTCAGAAAATCCCCTTGTCTGACACTCAGATTGGCAGAACTTGGCTTTACTTACTGAAATGAAGTAACAGAACAGAAAAAAACCTTTGTCCACATTGAACAAAGGCTAAACCCAGGGGAATCAAACACCATCAGGTAATGCTGCTCTGAAGAGAGCCACTGTGAAGAGGGTGTGAGAGCTCCACCTCAAGAGCTGTGCTTGAAAGCTGATGGAACTGCAGAAGAAACAGTGAATCTCTGCCCAAAGACTCTATTTTTCTCCATTTTTAATTTCACTTAAGTACAACTCAGCAGTCATAAGAGATGGCTGGTGCACGAGGTTCAACATCCACTATTTTTCTCCATTTTTAATTTCACTTAAGTACAATTCAGCAGTCATAAGAGATGGCTGGTGTACGAGGTTCAACATCCACCGTCCTTCAAGAGCTACAGTCTGGTTCTCTGTCTGCTTCACAGAACACTGGAGACAAATGAGCCACTATTTTTTCTTGACATCAACAATAACCCAATGGATCACTTGGGACACTATTTTTTTGCACCATCAGCTCTGTAACTGCATTCAGACCATGCTCTGTGACTTCTACCTGCTCCATCTCACAAAATCCAACTAAACTGGGCATAAAGACATGAAAATCTTCTGGCACATCTACAGCTGAGACTTTCCTCATGATAAGTAATTCTGGATGCCCAAATGCATCCACTTTGGAGGAATCCTGTTTGTAGGAACTTGTGCTCTCCAACGTGTGGGCTCCTCTCTATGGGAGCATCCAAGATCTGAGACTCTTTTAAAAAATCCCTAGGATTTTTTCAATAATCTGCCCATGAAAACAAACAATCTCCCCCTTCCCTTACTCTTTATCTAGAGCACAGAGGAGATGTTATCACTTGTCAGGCTGCTCAGAAATGTTTGCTGACCATGCTGAATTCACAGCAATAAAAACACAGGAACCTTTTCAGAATCAGGTGATAACTGAGAACTGATGACCAAATCTGAAGCATCTGCAACCTGAGCTTCCCATGGCTCAACTACAAATCCCCACTGGGACCTTTCAGTGCCTCTGAGCCTTTATCAGGTGGTTCTCTGCTGCCAGGGGAAAATTCACTGAAATTCACAGACCAATTCCATCAGCTTTCATGGACAGTTCCAGGGCACAGCAGCAATGGCACAGATTGATTTTAGAAGACCACAGGGGTGATGTCTGGATGCTACAGCTTTCCCCCTCTCCAAATATCCCAGGCACACCCTCTGCTGTAGCAAGAAGAGGCCCAGCAAAGCCTCTCCACACGCAGAAGTGAAGAGAGTGAGCACCAGGGCCAGCACACACATACACAGACACACATTACCTGGGATGAGGACTGCATTCACATCAGGATTATAAAAATAAACACAACACAATTAAAATGGGTATTTCTTCTTCCTCCCTTTCCCCATCCCATCCATTCCCAGTCCCTACCCACATTTCTTACTATTTTCCTGAACCCACTAAGAGTATTTGGACAACACAGGACAAAATAGGGAAGGGGAGTATTGGCCAGGTAAACCCACAGAAATATGGACTTTTCTGATGAGATCACTGTTACAGAGGAGACAACAGGGTGCTGGGACACAGAGGAACAATATCCCCGTGCTAGCTTTTGCTGTCCCTCCTGGCTGTGCTCCCACTAGATGGCACATTCCAGAGACAGGAACTCCAGAGTGACCAACCTCACCAGCAGCACCAAATGCAGCAAAACTGCATTGTGAGGAGAGGAGGAGTAACCCACCAGCCACATTCATAGCTCTTCCTGAGACAGGCTGAGGCAAGAGCTTTAAGAGCCTTTCTAAAATTCAGACAATGTCATATCTCGTTTTTGTAGGCACCTGCCTAATCCCCATCTCAACTTCTGGGGACTTCTTGCTTTCTAGCACAACAATAATTTATTCATAGGTAATGACTGAAGTGATGTTTTTATCAGATGTGAGCTTTCTATTTGCTATGGCACAGACTATATGCCATATGCCAAGGCTGAGGACAGGTGTTCTCAGATCAAATCCTTTGACAGCCCCCTCAGGGCTCTTTTTACTCATCTCCTTTGTTAAGGCTTTTCCTCTCCCTTTATGCAGGGCCTCTCTGCTCCTTTTACAGCACCCAGAGAACAGACCTGATGTCTGTAATCCCAGTGCTGAATCCACAGCAGAGAAGTGCTTACCTCCAAAATCTCACCTAAGTGTCCTAAAAGCACATTTTAGACACAGAGATACCTCAGCAGTGAGAGAGGGCCTGAAGATTTGTTCAATACCCAGTGCAGTGATCCCTCCTCAGGGACTCACCTGGTCTCTTGATTGGCTTTTTGGTGGGGGTGTCCTTCCTTTTGTTCTGAATGGCAGGGGAATATGGCACCCCAGAGGAAGAGCTGTTCTTACGGAAATGGTCCTTCAGCCCCTTGATGGAGCGGTCGAGCTGCACAGAGCGGATTTGGAAGTAAACTGTCATGAAATCTGAGGAGACAAGGTAAAAATGAAGATTATAAGCAAACAGGGAACACTATATGGTCAAGCAAACACTTTGTGCCCCTACAGGGATTTAAAAGCATTGGTGTGGGACCCCAAGTCAGCACCCTTCCCTCCCAGAGCCTCTCCTATTTTCTTCAAAAACTTCTTCTCTCTTCCCTTGCAATCTTCATTCCAGCTCTCCCACCACACACAACATGAATTCCACCACTACCAAGTGGTGGAACTGATAGGAGATATTTGTGCAAGACATTGTCAATCCAAGTGCTCGGTTTCCAGCGTGAGAGACTTTACACACTTTCCAGGATTCAGGGCACTCGGGAATTTAACGAGGTGCTCGTCATTTGAAAGCAGAATACAAACTGACTAATAAAATATGCTCTATATGCATGAGTTGCCTTTGATCATGGAAAAATTCTTAAGAAGATTTTAAGGACGTTCTTCATACTTGGTAAGCACAGTAATCCCCCCCTCAGGAGTAAATCATTGAGGTGGGGGGGTGATTCTTGGAGCTGTATGAATGTGAAAGTTCACATTTCCTGTACAAGTCTACAAAGTCATTCAATCCCAAAGGAAAAGTTAATAAAGGACTACAAAGCTCTAGGCAGTTCTTGATGCTGCAAAACAGGAAAGGAGAGACATGTACAGAGCGAAGAAAGTCTGTGCTGCTTTCCCCCTGCCCATTTCATACAAAGAGCTCTGGTCATAAATATTTCCCAAATGGGAATAAGTCATTTATAAAACCTGAGCACTGGCTAGCTGCAGCTTCATCTGAAGGCATTACAGGTGCAAGTGCAGTGGATTTTTGCTACAGGACAGACTTTGCATTACCATAATTTGTGCTTTATTTACACAGCTCATTCTGTTCAACTGACAAACCATTGCTTCAGTCTCACTACAAAAAAAAAAGCAGGATCCTGAACTATTCACCTAAAAGGTGCCACTAAGGCATCACTTGTCCTGCCAGTGCTGCCAGATGCCCACAAGGGAACAACAGGCAGCAGCACCCACCTTGATTCCTGCCGTTCTCCACCAGCCAGCCCGAAATGCGGATGATGTCGTGCAGGACGCTCTCCGGGAGGTGCTCCAGGGTCATCTCCTCCTGCGTGTCCATCTCCTCATCCCCGCTGATCAGGTCCAGGATGAGGATGGGTGGCACTGGCTTGGTGTGCCGCGTCATCAAGCTGCGGAACTCTGATTCCAGGGATTCCTTGCCCCGCTCAAAGAGGGATTTCTGGCACAAAACAGCAGGACAGAAGCAGAACAGGACTTCTGTAATCAGTCACTCGTGAGTATTTTTGCATAAGAACATCCTTCCTAACCCCTGTCAAGTACTGCAGGCTTCAAACTCCAACCACGCATGTATCTGAGAGACTTTTAAAGTGAATTAAGTTAAAAAATTGCTTGGGAGTTGTTCAGTCTTCAAGTGGGATTTAAACAGATCACCCATTCTGCTCAAGCAGCTGAAGGACTGACAAGAGCTGCTCAGGAGGAGGTTCAATCAACTCCTCCACAGGTGCAAGAGCTGCTTTCAGAGTCCTCCTGGCACAACACAGAGAGAGCAAAATGCCAGGAGCAGAAATGCTGCCCAGTACAGGCTTAAACAGAAGCCAAAGCAATCATTCCTTCAGCTGTGCCCAAACACCACCTTCCCCAGGCAGCAAACCCACAGCCTCTCCCAGCAGGGGACAAGCAGCAGGGCTGTGTCTGTTGCTCTCTCATCCATGCCAGGTTCCAGGTCCATGACCTACCACACGGTTCAGCTCTGGGCTGTCTGGGTTGTTGTCCTGGAAGTATTCCACTGCCTTCTGGATTTTGTCCATGCAATTCAAGTATTCCTCCAACCTCCCCGTGGGGCTAAAAATAAAGCCAGAAATAAAAAGTAGTGCCCCAAGAAGGAAACAAAGAAAATACCATGAAAGCACCAGACCAGACTCAGGATAAAAATAAGAAGGAAAATTTCAATCCCCTTTCCTTCAGCTGGGAGGAGATCATGGAATTCCCTTCTGCCTGCACTCAGTGCCACAGCAGGATACCCAATCCACACAGCAAGTGCAGAAGTACTGATGATGGAGCAGCACACAACTCTCAGCCTTGCTTTCCTCTCCCAGACAGGCCCTGATGGGAAGGCAGATGGAACTGCACATCCCACCCCAGAGAAGAACCATCCAACATCCTCCCAGAGAAGAAGGCTCCAGAACAGCTCTGGTTCATCCTGGATGCGGTGACAATCTCAGTGGGCAGGGAAAACCTTTGGGAAAAGGGCAGAGGAAAACAGGGAAGCCACCAGTGCTCATGGAGATTGCTATGGCAGCACCTCTGCAAGATCTGGAAGAGATCCCAGCGCAGAGTCTGAGCTGTCTTTGCCCTCTGGAAATGGCTGAAGGTCAAGTCAGTGTGGACTGGGGGTGAGGAAAGAGTGTGGGAAGGGTACCAAGCACACCATGGGTGTGTGGATTCAGCTCCCCCACCTCCATCTCAAAAATCTAATAGGATGAAGCTCCCAGCAAGATCTACCTGCTCAACTCACCCTTCCTTGATGATCTTCTCGGTGTCCTTGGCCACATGGTAGTAACTGATGACGTGATCCAAGCAGGACAGGGTCTTCTCCACATTCTCCTGCAGGCGCTGCAGGTTCTCTGTCTGTTTATGAACAGGGATGATGGAGTTCTCCAGCTTCATCAAACGGCTCTCAAAGGAGGAGAGGATGGAAACCTGCACACCAAAAGAGAAACCAACAGCTGAGGGTTTCCTTCCTAGGGATCCATGCAGTGGGGTAGGAGTTAGAGCAGGGAAATCTGGGATCTTCAAGGCCCAGCTTTTATTTTTGGGCTCTGCTACTAACTTGCCATGGCTCCTTAGCAGCTGTTTCCATCCCTCTATGCCCTGATTTTTATTAACAATCACAAAACAGATCACCTGCTATATAGGGATGGGCCAATCCCAAATTAAATGCTTGTGAAGAGCGAAGATAATGTTCCAAGACAGTACAAAGGACAAGCAAAATTTTATTTGCCAGCAGAAAATCAAGCCAGGAACTGCCTGGAGGTGCCCCATGTAAAAGAGCAACAAGAGCACAAACCAGCAGCCCTTTTGCTCCACACCACTGAGACCCAAACAGGAACTGCACAAGGACCAGTCTAGTGAAAACCTTTTCCACCACAGACATTTGGTTTCAAAGAGGACTGTGATATTGCTTCTGAAAGGTGGAAAACCATAGCAAGCTCATCAAAGGGTGCCTCAGTGTCATCTTTTCTAGGCCAAAAGGTAATTCCTATGAGATTCACTGCTGTGTCATGTCTTCCACACTTCTCTGGTGCTGCCTCTATGACTTTTTTAAAGCACTGAGTCCAAAACTGGACACAGTACATAAACTGAGGGCTTATGAGCAATTACAGCACAATAATTATTTTTTACCTTTACACAGAACACTCGCAAAATAAAACTCCAAACAAAACCTGAATTTATGAAGCAACAACACGATGCTGTTGCACAAACTAATCTGAGGTCTATTAATACCTTTTCCCCAAGAGAGAGGACTGACTGTAGCAGAGATGAGGCCAACAGCTCATCTGAGCCCTCAGCAGAGCAAGAGAGAAGCTCAGGATTGAAGCATTTCTCAGGTTTCCCCTTTGCCCAGTCACTGAAGCCCCCAGTGGCTCATTGCTCCACACCCCTTAGATGGGCACAACAACAGCCTTGAAAACAAATAAACCTAAAAACCTAAGAAAGAGTAAAGCCAGGCCCAACATTAGGACCTCCCTACCATGTTCTTGGTGAGCTGGTCACTCTTCTCAAGGCTCTCTTTGATAAAGGACAGAGTTTCTTCTTCCTGTCAGTAAGATGAAAAAACACTCTTAAATTCTGAACACTAAGGTTTAAGTCACTAAACATTACACGTAGGTTTTTACCAATCTTGTAAACACTGCTGCAAGTCATGTTTGGGCTGATGCTGAGGCCACATTTTAACACTACCACCTTTTAACAGAAACCAGGGCAAGTAACCCAAGGTGGGGACACACCATGTAATGAGTGAGAGGTTTATGGATTACTCGCTTCCCTTCAACGCCGCGAGCCTCAGCACAACATAAAATTAACACCTTTCCCACTGAGGCACAACGATTAAGAACACACATTCCCCTGCCACAGCACAACACAGGTGTTGCACTGGCACCTTCTAAATCCGCCGAGAACTCAAGTGGCCAATGCAAAGCAGCCACCAAGGGCCGGTTTTAAGTCCCCAAAGCCCCCAGGCAGAGGGGGAATGGCAGCCTGTCGGGGCTGGTCTCACAGGCTGCAGCCGAGAACCTGACGGGAGAGCCCACTGATGCTCCCAAGAACGAAGGGAGGTGGGGAGCAGAGATGCCCCGACCCTGCAAACCAGGCCTTGAAGGGGACCTGGGGGCGCTCCCAAGCCAGAAGGGGGGTGACGAGGCCCTTGAGGGGTCCCGGGACGCCCCCAGGCCCGGTGGGGACCTCCAGACCCAGCCTCGTCTCCCCGGCAACGCCAGGGGGGCTGCGGGCCCAGGCCCAGCCCCCGGCCCCGC
>NW_008239785.1:2385688-2387971 GCF_000691975.1 Corvus brachyrhynchos | reverse complement strand
AGCGCCGCTGCCATATTGAGAGGGGCGCCGTTCGAGAAGGGCGGGCAGGGGTGAGGGCGCGTGCGCACTGCCCTGCGGGCGGCCATGTTGGGAGTGGCGGCAGGGCTGCGCCGCCATCTTGGGAGGGCGTGATGGGTCCCAGAAGCGCAGGATGAATTATTTTGGAATGTGAGGTCACCGAGCCCAACCTGCGCCCCAGCACCACCTTGTAAAGCAGACCATGGCACCGAGGGCCATGTCCAGTCTTAAACATCTGCAGGGACGGTGACTCCACCACCTCCCTGGGCAGCCTGGTCCACTGTCTAATCACACTTCTTGTGAAGAAATTCCTCTTCTTCTCCGACCTAAACTTCTGCTGGCACAGCTTGAAACTATGTCCTCTCGTCCTGAGCGTGGCACTGTTGCGTAAAATTTTCTTAAGAAAGGATGTTCTTTGATGTTTGATCTTTCTGTACTTTCAAGCCGAATCAACAATAAAGGAGATTTAATCCATGAAAGAGATAACAGCCAACAAGCTCTAAGCGATGTCCAAGTGTTAGAAAAACCGATTGCTTGTTGGTAGAATTGCCTTGTCAAGGTTTAGGGTTAGACATTTTTCAATTATCTCAGACTTAGGGGTAGGTTAACAAAGCTTGGGAAGAAAGATGTACTACTGATAGTGAGCAGAAAGAATGCAGAATTTACGGGCCACGAGGACATTCGGCAGAACCCCCTTGATAAGGAAGAAACCTATAAAGCCAACTCAGCAACTAGGCTGAAGCAGCTCTGACTGGGTAAAAGGTAATTCCAGCAGGGGCAGATCCAAGAAACCCACCAACCCCAAAGAAGAGACAGACTGAGCACGTGGACTAATTAGCATGGCAAACGAGAGAATCATTCCCCAATAGAAGATAGAATAATAATTAATAAGAGAACTATGTAACTCATAGCCAATTAACACAGATTCCTTTGCTAAGATGTATAAATAGTAAAAGATTTTGATTGTTGTCATGGCTTGATTTGTGGAATCCCAGCGAGCACCCAGGCTTGTGCAGCTCTGAAATAAATAATCAATGTCTCTCTTGAGGGTGTCATGATTGGCTTATTGCACTGGGGGTAACAAATCTGATTTTTGTGCACAACAGATGCGGAGGGAGAGTCCAGGCCTTTGAGCCCAGGGAAGTGACATTATAGAAATTTGAGTGTGAATTATGTCAACCCACCCCTGTCCTGCATCCACTTTCTAGGGAGAAAAGTTATCCCACAGGGAAGAAAGGTTATCCCACAGGGAAGAAAGGTTATCCCACAGGGGAGCTGCCCCCACTCCCTCCTGCAGCACAGGTGGGGATGGCCATTTTAAGCTCTGCATCCCCCTAAACCACAGCAAGCCCAGAGCAGGGAGCTGGTTCTCCAGCACCTGCAGGTTCTCCAGCCCCAGCTCGTGCCGTCCTGTTCCGCTCCAAGGGTCCTGCCACGCGCAGGGACCGGTGTGTGCCCATCTGTCTTCCCCTTGTCAAACCACCCCAAGCTTCAGAGAGAAGCTCTTTTTTTTATTCAGCAATGGATTTCACAACCCTCCCTGTCCTGCTGCTCACGGATGTGCCCAAGCTCTGGCTCGGTTTTCCCTGTGTGGCCACCACCGCCTGCCTGTGTTTTGTGGGGACACCTGATAAAGGGGATCTTGAGGGTGTAAGAGAGAAGATCCCTGTCCAGGCTCAGCTCCCAGCACCTTCTGTGCTTACCCACCCTGGGCTGGTGTGATCAGGAAAGATTTTTCTCCCTGAACAGCAGACCCATCTCTTTCTTCACAGCGTTCCATGCTCTTTCTGCCAGCACTCACCCCCTCATTCAAAGGGCAGCCAGAGCCGAAAGGAACCTCCCTTGGGGAGCAGCTGTGTGTGTTTCCCCCAGCAATGCTGTTTATTTCTTGAAAACCCACCGAAAAGGTTCCCTCACCCTTTATGGAGTGACAGTCCCTTGGAGCAAAGTGGGATAGATACGCCCACCCCCCATGCCAGCTGTGTGGGGTGATAAGGAGTGAACAAATGTACAGAAATAAATGTACAGCACTGTGTAAAAACTGCTGGACCCCGTGCAAACATGAGGTGCAGCACAACATCCAAGAGGAATCAGCAGGGGAAAAAAAGAATCCTGGTCGAATATAAGGAGTCCAAGGGGTTATTTCGGATAAAATTAAAGTGTAGAAATGCCGCAGTTTGAGCGTGTGTTAAAATAAGGAGAAGCACACCCGGCTGTCCGGGCTGCCAATGCAGCCAGGTCCCGGCTGGCTGTGTCCCCACCCCC
>NW_008239785.1:2381936-2385508 GCF_000691975.1 Corvus brachyrhynchos | reverse complement strand
TCTGCTCCCCCCTCCGTGAGGCACAACAGAGAGGAAAAGCCTCTTTTTTCCCCCACTGGAGAAGGGATTTTTCACTGTCAGCACGGGCGCAGAAGGTGGGAAATTCAGGCGATGTGCATCCTCAGTGCAGGGCTCGCTTGGGGGTTGGTGTGGTAATAAGAGAGTTAACGAGTCCCTTTTAGTGTATTTGCTAAGCAAAACCGGTTCCAGCGCTCCGAACCCCAAGACAGCGGCTCGGATCGGAGCCCAGCACCTTCGGGGTGTGGAGGCTGCGGGGTTCCAGCAACGGCATCGCTCTGTTGTTCAGCAACGGGAGTTTGCACCACCACAGGCATGAGGAAGTGGCACCTGCTGGCGGGGACGTGACAGTCACTTCTCTCCGAGGACAAGGTGTTCAGGGCGTTGGCCACCCAAAATGCCACAGGAAAGAGAACTGAGCCTGATTAACGGGGGGGAAACTGAGGCAGAGAGGGGTTTTGCTTTGCCTGCTCAGGGCTTGGCAGTGGATTGCTGGATCGACCCAGATATCCCCCAGATTCCTGTTTCTACTGATTGCCTTTATGGTGGCAAAGGTCATTGCACGAAGGTGTAATCTTGACAAGATTTGGATAAATTCAATTAATAGTAACTCTTAAAGCAGGGACTTTCTGCCCCTTGCATGGTGGCTTGGTACTGCTCACCCCAGGAACAGCTCCTGCATTAAAATATAGTCACTTTATTGCAAAAAAAATGAATTATGCCTGCTCTTGGCTCCCACTGGCAGGGTTGATCCTGCTCCTGCAAGAGAGTGAGGACAGTGAGGACGGGACAGCAGGGATGCAACAGGGCAGCAGCATTCCCAAGCCACAGGAGCTGCCCGAGGATGTAGTGAGGGCAAAACAAGATTAATGCAGACAGGAGCCTCCAGGAGAGCTTTGCATTTGATGTGGGAGAGGAGAGAGATCAGAGTATGGAGGAGTCAGGATTAACATAAATTTACAAACCCTCCATTCTGGGCTGCAGGGCTGTTCTGGGCTGTGTTCCCCCATGGTGTGACCCACCAGTGCCCCAGGCTGCAGGAACACTCGGGAACACTGGTGTTCCCTCTTCCCCGGACACAGCCTGTTCTGTCTCCCCTCAGGTTCGCTGGACAGAAAAAGTGATCAATCTTCAGCCAAATTAATCTTCAGACAGAAAACCAATAGCTCTGAGCTGCCTGACAAGCCCCCAGTTTTCCCTTCCAGGTAGGGTTATAAGCAGGGAACCCCTGAAAGATGGAGTGAGTGTGCACAGGCAGGGCATGGGATGCACCCAGGCACGTGCCCTTGCTTGTTACGTGTCCACGAACTCAAAGGGATGAGACAGGAACCAAATCCACCGCAGGACTTTGCCTCCCTGGTAACGCCTCAAGCCCCTCTGACTTCGCTTTGATCCAGAGCACTGCAATGTGCCACAGGGATGTGCACTGCTCCCGGAAAACCAGGTCCGTGTGGGACAAGGGCTGGCACCTGGGTTTCAGCAGCTTCCCAGCCATTTCTGTGTGGCCCTGAGAAGGGTCATGACAGCATTGCTGCTCCAGGGAAGGATGTGGCACGGCAGGAATCACCCTGAAACAGTGCCTGGCAGGAAAATCCCTCAGCAGCCCTCCCTGTTCCTTGCAGGAAGGAGCTCATGGCAATCAGCCCCTTCAAGGCTGGCCCCAGAAGTGCCCCCCAAGCCTTCAACTGTCACAGACACAAGCTGTGCTCTCCCTCCCTCTGGCTTTATTTGCAGAGGGAATTAAGGTCCTGCTGGGAAAACCTCCCCTGTGCTCTGATAACTGCCTGCAGAGCCAGCTCTAAATGGCTTTTTGTAAATGAAAACCCAGGATTAACGAGGTTCCCCTCGTCACTGTTTACTTAGTGTTCTGCCAGAGTCAGGGGAGCAGGGTAGAGACCCCCTGCTCTGGGCAAGCTCCTTGGGCCACCAAGGAGCTGGCACATATTGGGGGACCAGCAAGGTGCAACCCAGCACATAGCAGAGCCTCCCTGGAGCAGGAGGTTCCCAGATGGGTTTGGGATGGGTGGGATGCGTGTGCACGTAGCAGGAGCCTTGGTGCAGGGGACAGGGCAAGGCCAGGGCACAGTGTTTTGTGAGCTGGGGGCCAGGGCTGGGGGATGATGCTCATTTTCTTCCTATGCCACGTTGCTGGGGAAGGAAGGGGGGTGTTTGCCATGTGGGTTGGTGCTGGGCACACATCCCCCACGTGACAGGAACAGGGAGGCCATGCAGGGCTGCAGCTGGCCTCATCCCCTCAGCAAGAATTCACTCAGGGATGGCAAGGAGCTGCCCAGCGAGGCCATGGGGTTTGCTGAGGGGTGCAGGTCCAATGAGCCCCGTGCAGAGTCATCCCTGTCTGCCTGCAGCAGGACAAGGAGGTCCTCCCTCTATCTGCTGCACTCCCAGGGACTGGAGCCACCACAGCCGACCTTTGGATGTTTGCACATTCCTGCCTGTTAATGTGTCTCGTAACCAAAAGCTGCCAGGATGGAGCATTACTCCCCCCAGCACTTGCCAGGCTGCTCCCTCCCGTTCCCCAGCTGAGAATTGGCACCCACCCCGTACCGGGTGGGAGCATGGGCTCCTCAAAGGAGCAAAACTTGATGCCTCTGGTAGGAGTGATGAGCATCCCACCCCTTGACACCAGTGAGCCCCAAATGCTCCCAGAGCTCTTGGGGCAGGCAGCAGTCACCTCTCCCAGCCAGGCATGGGGAAAAGGAGCTCCGTTTCGGAGCAGAGCCGCACTTCCCTCGGCTGCCAGGCTGGCACATTGCCCGCCAGCACGGTGCCAGGCCAAATTCTTTGCGATTTCTAGGTCAACACCCGCCTATCGTAATGCCCTGAGCCCTCCTGTTGCCTGTGCCAGCCTCCAGCCCAGTGGTCCCTGTGCACAGGACAGGAGCATCCCAAAGGATCCACACCTGACACTGCTCATCCTGGCTGGCCCATCGCGAGTATTTGGCCCCCATTGCTCCAAATTTGCAATTCTCCAAATGCCTGGCTCTGCCCACAGCAGCACCCCTAGGAGAGCTGTGTCCAGGGAGTGCACAGCTTGTACCCTGCCCCAGCTTCCACCTACTTTGAGGGGTTTAAGACCCATCCCAAGGAGTCAGACACCAAAGGCGTGTGTTTGCTTTGGATTTCTAAAGCCATTTTCTCACTGTCATGATGGCAGTGAAAAACCCCCACAATCTCAAGACATGGCCTAACGCTCCAAACCTGGAAATAAATCACCTGGAAAAACACCCTTTGTAAAGAAATCCCCGTGGCCCCGGTGCTTGTTTGCAAACCGGCCAAGTTTCGACCTCGGAGTGACGTGGTTTCCCAAAGAAGGAGGAGATGCTGGCACAGCTCTGGCAGCTCAGCCCCTGCACCGGGGGGTTGGATGTTTCCCCCCATGCCCACAGGGACCCCTTTCCACAGCATGGGCCAGGCTGGAGGGGCAAGAGCCCTGTGGGGCTGCAGCCCCCTACTCGGGCGTGAATCGAGGGGACGGTGGGGCTGAGGATGAGGAGGAGGAAGGGGCAGCCCGGCGTGGCCCTCTGACGCGCCTT
>NW_008239785.1:2380385-2381914 GCF_000691975.1 Corvus brachyrhynchos | reverse complement strand
CTCTCCCCCCCTCCCTGCCACGGGGCAAGCCCTGGCCTGCCGGGACCTTGTGCCAGCTGGGAACAGCGACTGGCAACAACCACTGACCCATCCCGGGGCTCCCTGAGGCGCAGAGGGACGCGGGCACCCGAGAGGACTTTAGCTGGATGTGCTCCTCCATGCCAGAGGGTGCAGCACTCCACACACCGCACAAGAACAGGGCTGAAATAGGTGCAGACGTGCTTCAAAAGTTCTGCTGAGATAATCAGGTTCGGACCACCTCAGCCCTGCCTCAGTTTCCCCATGAGGGTGCTGAGAGCCATCCGGGCTGTGTGAGTGCCACAGGTCCCGCTGGGCCCTGTTGGCAGTGCAAGGTCACTGCTGGAAAAGCAGGACAGGAGCTTTGCCCCCCTCTCTGTTCTCAAAGCCACCTCCCCCAGCAGCCCTGCAGAGAGGTGTTTGCATCCAGCCTGATCCCTCCAGGTAAAGCCATCAGAGTCCAGCCGTGGGGCTCAGCACAGCCTGCCTGGACTTTGCTATGGCACCTGCAGCCCATCAGGTATGAAACACTAAAAAAATCAGCACCACAGGGATGGAGAGTCCCTGAGCTGTCCCCAAGCCCTGCCCTGTGTGAGTGCCAGGCTGTCCCGATGCCATCTCCATCCCATCCCATCCCATCCCATCCCATCCCATCCCATCCCCACCCCACCAAGGACCTGCTGTACCAAGTAGATCTCTCTGAGTGTGGTTCCCAAGAGATTTCACATCCATGTGAACTCCTGGATGCACGTTTGGGATCCTGGTTTTTTCCCAAACTTTGGAGGTTCATTCATTGCTATGCAAGGCGAGTCCATTCCCTACCCTCCTCCATCCTGTTTCCCCCTTCTCCCCCCCCCTCACCACTCCAACCATCCCAGCCTAGGATGTTAAAATGGGCTGAATTTTTTACGATGAGAGGGGAAAAATTTTTTAGAAATCTGGGGATGAAGAGAGAACCCATGAGCTGTGACCTCCTCCAAATTCAAGGCACCAAATCCACACAAGGAAAACAAAAGGCAGCGAGATTAGCATTTCCAAACAGAGCAGAGATGGCCCCAATCTTTGAGCTGTTTATTCTAGGGTTGATTTTCAATATTTAGGATGATTAGCAAGTGAAAGCCGGCTGTTGCCAGAATGGCTCCATGCCAGCCCCACACTCAATGGAGGGAAAAGAAAGACACGGCAAGAAAGGGAGAGAAAAGAAGGGCTTATGTGTATATTTTTTTTCTCCTTCTGTGAGCGGGAGATTGGTTTGAGGTGTCAATGTTTGCCCATCAGAGAGGGATGATGGATGAGGGGACGTCTGGGGAAATAGCAGAAATAAATAATAAAGGAATAATTGCCATGTGCTTAATAACCAGCTGGGGAAGGACCTCACTAGGGCAGCGAGCTGAGCTTGCCGAGAGTTTTTGGAGCTGGGTTCTTCCCAGACCCTCTTCGGTGGGTGCTGATGGATGCCGCAAAACGCAGCCAGCTCTGGAGTGCTCTGGGAGCAGAGCAGGGGCGACACT
>NW_008239785.1:2372591-2380298 GCF_000691975.1 Corvus brachyrhynchos | reverse complement strand
CGCGCTTTGTGTCCCGCGTCCCGCGGGAAGCGATGCCACCGCCCAGAGCACCCCCGGCTCCCGCACCTCCTGGCTGCCGCTTGAAAAAACACCGCCCCCTCCAAACTATCTCGCTGAAAGAAAGGAAAATTCACGTCCAAGTCGGTTTGGTTGCTTTCAGCTGCTGAACAAAACGGGGTTGTTTCAGGCCTCGACTGGTGCCTCCTTTATATTCACCCTTTCTCACTTTAAACCCCTCGACTGGCTCCGGCAGGCTGGAATATTTTTTCCTGGCAAGGTTGCTTATTTCAGTCCTCTGGCAGGGTGGGGATGCTGGAGGCTTCTCTTTTCCAGGGGGTTTGAAAACTGTACTACATGTTTGTGCCTGGCAAAACAAATTAAAGAAGTGGACTGAGGGGCAGGGGAAGTGCCAGCTTTTTCCGGCCCTGAAGTGCCACCAGTACTGGGGGGAAGAAGGGAGCAGCTCTTCCAGTGCTTCCAACACGGAGCCCAGAGGAGGAGAAGCCAGGACAAGGAATTCCCTAATGCCTTCTGGTATTCGTGGCCCCCAATATCCCAAAGCTGAAAGGAAAGCCCTAATCTGCCTCTAAATTCCAACCCAGACACACCAAAGCTGTTCCCCCAGGGGTAACCCTACATTTTCCCAAGGGCAGCAACCTCCCTTCCCAGCACAAAGCACACACAGACCAAGGCAAGTGTCTGTCCCGAGCCCAGGCCTTATTTTGGGTTGAGATTGGCTGGATCAGGACTGGCTGCTGGAGTGCCTGGTGCTGAGGGGATCCAGGAGCTCACTGGGAAGCTGATAGGGTGCTCCTCATGTGCTGGGGAGAAGGCCAGGGCTGTGTCCTCGGGGCAAGAGGGATGGGATAGGCAGGAGTGGGTGCACCCAAAGCACCAAGCTGGAGGAGCCCCAGGCAGGGTCTGGAGGGGGATCTCTGTGCTGCTCCTGTCCCCAGCCTGTACCCAGGAGGACTCTGAAGCCACTTGGGCATCTTGGAGCATCTACAGGGCCAGGTGGAGACATGGCACAACCAGAGGCATCCTCCCTGTCCGCCCCAGGAGCTCCCTGCAGGGCCAGGAAAGGCTTTTCCCAGGGTTGGGAGCAGCTCCCAGGGCTCAGGACGCAAGGCTGAGCAAGGTTGAACTTGGAGAATCCAGAAGGGACCTGTATTTTCTTACCAGCTAATTATCATACTTGTGTCACATAGGTGGTGTGTAACCATTGTCTCACTGAGGGTGGTTCATGCCTCAGTTTCCCCACAGGGAATTGCTGCACAGCTGTGGAAGTGGGTGAGAACTCCTGTGTCCTGGTACTGGTGTACAAGCAGGGCTGGGCTGGGGAAAGGAAACAAGGAGGCAAAAGGGCTTTTTTCTTCTCCATTTTTCTTTATTTATTATTATTATTTTTTTAATTTGTAAATAACTTTGCATGAAAAAAAGTTAAATTGCACAAGTATCTCTGTAGTTCTCCAACATAATCCCCAAAGCAGGAAAACAGAAGAAAAACAGTGAGTAAAAAGAAACATTGTCAATACAAACAACTACACCGACCCCAAAGCCCCTCCTAAGTGCTTTTGTAACCAAAACAGAATCTATTTACAATCTTCCATTTCTTTTGCCAAGTCTAAGACACACCACTACAATTCCAGCTTCTACTTGCTCCTACCTAATGGCTGCTCTACCTCTCACAGCCTACAGCAAAGGAGAGGCAAAGAATCCGGTTCTTGAGAGCTTCAAGTCAAATTTCAGCACCTCCCAAAATATTTCCAGGTTACCTTGCACTGACCCTGCCACGCTCTCGCCACACACTGAGCCAAAGGGCCGAAGCTTCTCTTGGTGTCAATCCTGATGTCTCTCTTGGCTGGATGGGACTTCATTTCCACTGCTGTCCCCAGAGCCTGTTGCACGCACAGTCTTTGGCCTGCGCTCCTGGATGGAGCCTGAATGTGGATTTCTTTCCTCCTCGGTCCCACCTGGGAGCGTTCGGTGTGGAGTGGCTCCATTGCCACCAGCTGAGGGCCAGGCCGTGGGGTTTTCCTTACGCTCGGAGCCTGATGGGAGAGCTGGAGAAGTGAAGAGCAACAGCCTCAGACCAAAAAAGCGGAGAGGGGCTATGTCAGCGGGTAAAAGAGAGGGTTCATGGTGCTCCAGACCCTTTGGCAACTGCAGCAAGGATTTTTTGGGTACAAAAAATACAAAAGCCAGTTTTGGGAGCACCCCGGTCCCTGCTGCTCCTCCTCTCCTGCCAAGGCCAGTTCCTGGATTCTTCACAAAACCTGTTGGTGCAGGAGTCCTCCCTTGTGTGGTCTTGTTTTACAGAACAGTGAACACAAAACCTTTAAACGGTGAAAATATAAAACAACTCTCAAACTGCATTTCCAGTCTTCCCCTCCCCCCTTAAGAAATTCTAGTGCTAAAAAATATAGATTTCTTTGAATATATAATATATAATAGATTATATAAAAACATCTAAAGAGGCACACTTGCTGAATTTATAAACCTTTTCTTCTTCCCTAGGCACAAGTCAGCTGGGATGTTGAACTTGGAGAATCCAGAAGGGACCTGTATTTTCTTACCAGCTAATTATCATACTGTACCTACCAACTGCACTGAGACAGAAAAAGGAAAGACAGAGAGAAACAGAGAGACAAAGAGGTGTGGAAATTGCACTTAAGTCTATCAAGTCTAAGCCACCAGGAATCTCAGGTCTTAGATGGGATTTTGCAGGTAATTTTAGCCCTGATGGAAAAGAACCCATCGTAATTCACATTTCTTTTATTAAAGTAAAATGTAAAAAAATAAGTAGTGTTAACTTCCTCCTCTTGAGAAAACTAGAGACTTCTGAGGTGCCCTTTAGAGACACAGCAGGCAGTTCCTGGGGTGGTGGGTTTTTTCTCTGGTGTTTCTGGGAATAACCTTACAATGAAGCTCATGGTAAAAGTCACCATGGGCATCTCTAGGAAATCTTGTCCCTTGTAAGTCCCAGCTTGGGGAGAGCATCCTACAAAAGTCTTACAAGAGGCGTGCCAGACTGCTCAGATTGATGACATCTGCCAGCAAAGAGGCATCGATGTCTTCAAACACCTGATCAATGTTGACACAGTTGGAGAGGTAATCGCTTGTCCCTTCATCCCAGGGGTGCTCCAAGAAAGTCGTGGCCATGAGGGTTTCATTAAAGTCCAGGCTGTACTGGTTGGATTCGGTGACGATCTGTTCCTGCCCCTGGGGACACTCCATGTGTTGCCCTTGTCCTGTCCAGTCCGGCTCGCATGTGACAGGGTTGATGGAAGCTGGGAGCTCCATATCCACCAGAGTGGAGAAATCTCCGTTGAGGTTGGTGTTAAAGACAGTTTCCCAATCAAAGACTCCTTTCAGCGATCCCAGCTCAGTCTGCTCCTCCTGGGTCATCAGGGCCGAGCTGGGAAGCCGGGACGCCTTGGCCGTGGGCAGGGGTGAGGGCTGCTTGCGCTTCTGCCCCGCTTTGGTACCCCCCGGGTTCCAGCTCTGGCTGCTGGTGGTTTCCTCAAACTCCTTGAGCAGCTGCTGTGATGCCACGTTGGCCTCGAGGACGTTGTTGGAGCTGCAGCAAGAAGTGGCCGGGCTGCCAACGTGCTGTGCTTCTTTCTGGACTCTTCCAGAGAAGGCCGGGTGGATCTGCACAGGAGACATCCTCCGCTTTTTGTAAGTCCCGTACTTGAGCCGGTTGGCATAGTAGGGGTCCAGCTTCCAAAATCCACCTTTCCCTGGCTCGTCTTTCTCCCGAGGAACCTTGATGAAGGACTTGTTCAAGGAGAGGTTGTGCCGGATGGAGTTCTGGAGCCAAAAGAGAAAGAAACCAAGGCTGAATGCTTGTCTGCTGCTGTGGGACCTACCTGCGTGGGGAGGCTGCTGGAGGTTTTCAGCAAGGACCTTGAAACAAAGCAGAACTGGCAACATCCAGACATCCAAGGCTACATGCCCAGCAGGAAATCCCTCAAACCCCTGAGTTTTCCCCCCTGAGTCTCCAGCAGAGTTTTCCTGCCTCCTGTCTCATCCAGCCAAAGGTGGCAGGAGCCAAGGGGTTCAAGGTAGGACTTGCCACCCAGGGGGAAGCTTTTGGGCAACTCTCCTTGGCTGGAAATTTGGGCCATGGGGCCTTGGATCATGCAGAGCACTGGGTGAAACTGGCTTGAATTGCTCTAGGCGTGGAGCTAGGCTGGAGGAGGTTGGATCCTCCTTCATTCCAAGGAGGAAGATGTGGGTGTCTATGCCCATGTTACAAGGCAGCACTGTGGGGTGGTGGCAACATCAGGGCCCTGCTGGCACCCCTGAGTTCATCTGTGTCTATTGTTAGTGTTGAGAGGAAAATATTTGGCCAAAACATAAGCACCGTGCCTTCCCCCAGCCACACTGGCACAAATCCGACGGGAGAACCCAGAAAGACACGTGGGCTGTTCCACCCTGTGTGTCTCCAGAGGTGCCTCCTGGCCCAGGGAAGCTCAGTGTGAAATCACTGCATCTTCATCAGCCACTGCTCAAAGAAGATGAGGGGGAAAAAAAAAAAGGGGAGGGGGGGAAAAAAAGAAAAGGAGGAGTTTCTGCTCCCGTCGAGCTGTTCTGAAACCCTGAATGTGCCTGGAGTGATGTGAATAATCAGAAAGGAAACTCAGTTATTGGGTAAATAACCCAGCGTTGGACTCCACAAAGCCAGGACTGTACTAAGAGATTGGATATGGTAGAGGTGGTGGGTTTTTTTTAATGTTGCCTGGATATCTTTATGCTTATTCATCCATAATCCGTAGTGCCGAATAGGAAAAACAAGGCTCAATTGCTTAGAGCTGTTGAAAAACATGCACACACACACACGCACACACACAACAAAACCCTCCTCTGGGCTGAAGCTCCTTGGGTTTGTTGGCTCCTCTCCAAAGCACTCAGCTCCCACAGGAATATATCCATCTCCCCCCCCAGACTATGGGTGGCATGACCTTTCCAGGCTGTCTTCACGTACGGGAATCGGGATAGGGGATGAGAGCACAGCCTCGAAAAGAAAGAAAAGGGGGGAAAAAAAGAAAAAGAAAGGAAGGGAAAAAAAAAAAGTGAAAAGAAACAAAAGATTTTTTAAAAGGAAGAAGAAAAAAGAGAAGAAAGAAGAAGGAGGAACACAGATATTCCCCCACACAATCCAGGCTGTGGTAACTCCAGTTTTACTGTGTAATGAAATTTTACAAGGATCAGAGACTTGAAAGCTGAATTCTCTGCTCCCCATCTCTCCTCCTCATCCCAAACTTCACTCAGCCCAGGCTGAATTATTACTCAGCCGGTCAACATATTTATCATTCCTCCCTGCAACAGTCCAGGGTACCCCCTGCATCTCTGCAGAGAGGGATTGAAAACCTTCTTTCTTTTTTTAATGAACACATTTAATTAAAAATGGTGTGAATGCCCAGCCATGAAGTGTGCAGGAGAAAGTCAACCTGCTGGCGCCCAGCTCCTGCTTCCAAATCACTTTCATAGGTCCCCTGAGTGTAAGAGGGGGACCAAGATGGCCTTGGAGGGGGACCAGGAAAGGTTCCCTTCCCTGTGATGGGCTTCAAGAGCCACTGGAGACCCACCTGCCTGGGGAGAAGGTAGGCAATGCCTGGGCTTTGCAGTGGGGCTCTCCAGCCCTGCTTGGATGGGCACTGCCATCAGGATTAGTGACACACTGCGGATTTGGGATGGGAACGACCCCAGCAGATGGTTGAGCCCCGCAGGGCCCTCCAGCCCTGCCACATCCTAGAAAACCTCACGTGCCAGAGGTCCCCTTGCATGATGGAGGAGGGTGGCGAGCCAAGGTGGCTGGGAAAAGCCCCTGGGCTCCAGGCTGCTCCCAAGCTGGTGAGCCTGGGGGCTGTCCCATCCCCGCCAGGGACATGCTCCTGCTAGCTGGGGACAGCAGCCCAAGTTAACCACTCTTGGTCTTCCCTCTGCAGATGTCACCAGCTCATCCCAGTGATGGAGCCTCCGTGGCCTGTCCCTGGGGCCAGGAGCCCAGTGCTCTGCCCTGCTTGGAGAGCAGCAGCATTTCTGCTCAGAACCTCCCCAGTGAGAGACTTGTCCAACAAGTGGCATCTCCATCCCTCTCCTGTTCCTCATCCTCAGCACCCAGGCACACTCGACCTGGCAACTTCTCCATGTGTGCTCAACCCCGAGGGACTCAGGACCCCACAAGAGCTCCAGGAATGTAGGGACAGAGAGGCCTTTGCCTTGAAGCCAAGAGGAGTCTCAGGTGCCAGGGGCCCAACCAGTACCACCCTGCTCCCAAAATGGTCCTGGGCTCTCGCCCAGAACGGCTCCTTCCCTCTGCCACCCCTGTGGCCGTGGCATTTGTGCCCAGCCAAGTTCTTTCCCATTCTGTCCCTTCCCCACTGGCGGCCTGTGCCGCTCTTTTCCTGGTGGGATCCAGCATCCCTGCAGGATCTTGTTTTGCAGGGTGGAGGCTGTGGAAAGCCCTGCTCAGCCCTGCAGGGAGAGCGGCCAAGGCTCCACATCTCCTACCTGCCAGGTGGGATCAGCGTGTCGGAAGTAGCAGAAGTTGTCAGTAATCCACTTGTAGATGGCAGAGAGGGTGATTTTGGGTTTATTGCTGGCTTCCATGGCCATGCAGATGAGAGTGGCGTAGGAGTAGGGTGGCTTGACGTGGGGGTTGGTCTTGTAGTCGATGTCCCCTGTGAGATGAGGGGGCATGGCCACGTCGTGGTGAGTGGTGGAGGAGGTGGAGGAGGAGACGGGCGTGCAGGGAGTGTGGCGTGTGCCCTTGCAGGCCGGGTCAGCAGCCAGGGGCGAGCACGGGGACTCAAAATCAACCAGGCTGAACAGACTCTCACTCATCATGTAACAGTCCTGGGGGTCCGAGCCAGAGTATAACTGGGGGAGGCCAGTCTGGGCCACTGTGAAGTCCCTCAGCCACATGAGGTCTGGCAGGCTGTCATCCAGGTCTTCCTCTACGCACTTCAATTTGCCCTTGGCTTTCAGCGCTCGGCTCGGCCACGCCATGCCTCCCTCAGTGCTCCCCGGGCTGCACGTGAAGGGGAGGGATGGGGCAGATCCTGCAATAACAACAGGGACAGGGGTGAGGTTCCCCAAGGTGCAGTCTCTCTCTGACAGCCCTGGGTGCTCCTGGAGCTGCTGGGTGAGACCCATCCCTGGCGTGCTGTGCAAGGGACCTGCAACACCTCCCCCGAGGGGCTTTAGCACCCTTGAACCTTGGGGAAATTCCCTCAAACTCCTACACCTCAGTGTCACCCACTGAGCTGCTGCCCAGCGAGCTCTTGGCTGAACAAAGAATTTTTAAAAACCAACAAAAACCCCCTCAAACAACCAAAATCCAGCCCTGCCATCCCAATAAGCGAGGTTGTTTCTTGGGGACACACATCTCTGGATACCTGGCACTCGCAGGACTAACGCTCAGCATTCAACACCAGGACAAAATACTTTAAAGTTTCCCCCCTCGCAGGCAGCTTCTCTCAGTTTGATGCTATTTCTGCTTTTACCTTCCCCTGGTACCCAGAAACAACTCAGGGGTGGGGTGGGGGAGCTGGCGGGGTCCCACCCCAAGCACATTCTCAGTCAGAGCAAGACGACAGCTTCAGACTTTGGGGAGTCCTGTGTAGGGGATGTGGATGTAAACCCGAAATCCCGAGTGTCTGGGCCAGGAGAGAGCGCCGGGAGGGCGCATGGCAGGAG
>NW_008239785.1:2368800-2372235 GCF_000691975.1 Corvus brachyrhynchos | reverse complement strand
ACCCAGGGATGCTGCGGGACCCCCCCAACCCAGCCCCGGAGAGATGAGGGGACTCCAGGGTGACCTTATCGCGGCTGTTCAGTGCCTCAAGGGAGCCGTAAGGAAGCTGGAGGGGGACTTTTGGCACGGGGGTGTGGTGATAGCACAAAGGGGAATGGCTTCCAACTGAAAGAGGGTGGGTTTAGATCGGATTTTAGGAAGAAATTATTGTGAGGGTGGTGGAACAGGTGGCCCAGAGAGGCCGTGGCTGCCCCATCCCTGGAATAGTTCAAGGCCAGGTTGGATGGGGCTTGGAGCAACCTGGGACAGTGGAAGGTGTCCCTGCCTGTGGTGCGGGGGGTGTTGGAACTGGATGATCTTCAATGTTCCTTCCAACCCAAACCATTCTGTGAGTCTATGCAAACCTGAGTCCTGCCCCTCCAGGGGCAACCCCAGCCCTTTTCCTCCTACCTGTGCCCCCATCCCGTTTCTTGCTCCTGAGGCACCCACAGCAATGAGGGCACAGCTGAAGCGGGGCTGGGAGACTCCAAAAAGAAAGGATGGAGTCTGCCTTTATTTAATTCAAAACTTTACAGCCACAGGCTTCTCTAAGAAATCCCTGCCCCCCTCACTGCCATGCCGAGGGCTTTAACAGAGGCCAGGGAGGGATCCTTTGAAGGATCTGACCACGTGCAAGCCATCCCCCCCCAGCTTTTTCGGTCATGGGTTGGATTCGATGATCTCAGAGGTCTTTTCCAATCTGATTGATTCTGATTTTGACTCAGCTGCAAGTTCCTTCCCCCCACCATCATCAGCTTCCTCAACTAAACCCAAATTATAACCCCCCTTACAGCCCTCCTCACCTTTAAGACTTCAGCTCCCAGCACATATTTTCTTCCCCACCACTGGAGGGATTTCTCTTGCATGAGCTCCCAGCTCCTTGTTGCTCCTCTTCTGCCCCAGGAAAAGTTCCCTCTGGGTGTCCTCATCCATCCCAGCAGTGACAGAGGCCACCCACACCACACACCAGGGAGATGCCTCTACCCCAGGCCAGACTCTTCCTGCAGAGGTTTAGTTTGCATTTGTCCTTTCTCCATCCTGGCAGGATTTAGGATGGTTGGGAATGTAGGTTGGAAGGGACCTTGGGAAGTGTTTTAGGACATTTGAAGCAGCTGGGCTGGTTTGGAGAAGGTACCTGGGTGACAGGTGAGTGGGTGCTCCCAGCCAAAAAGGGTCTTTACACACCAAGCCCCCCAAACCCCGACTGCCCTCACCCTGCAATCACGAAATGACTCTGGAGACTTTGTCGACATAAGATACCCTTTATTAAACATACTCTTAAAATCCAAAACATGCTCAAAGCAAAATCATAAGCAGCAATCTGGTTTCCTTCCTTAAATCCCTGACACGAGGGTCACTGGAACAAGGGGCTGCCCCGTGAGACAAAGGGCTGTCACCTTCCACCTCATGCTCCTGCCTGCCCCTTGTCCCTTCTGGGTGGCCGAGGACGGCACTGGTGTCACCCATGCCCAAATCCCGTCTCTCCTGTGCCACCCAGAGGATGGATTCTTTGCTCACAGCCAGGCAGCAGCACTGCTCGGCCACAGCATCCTCCCAGCTCCTCTCCATCGCAGCCGCGGGCGCCGTTAGCCAGGAGACATTTTTTTTGCTCCTGCAGCCCTGGGGACACAGCTCAGAGAAGCCAGAAAACCCTCAGGGTCACTCCTAGGACCTCCTCATTCTGCTGGCAGCCACAAGCACCGTTGCACCTTGTGCCAGGGTGCCAGGCCAGCTGTCCTTGTCCCCTTCGAAACCATGAGGAACGTTGGGCTTTGGTAGACCAGGTGACCCTGGAGCATCAGCCCGATTTTCTCTCCCCTGCCCAGGCTGGAGACATAGGGAAGAGATGGCTGCCGTGGTTTTCTCAGCTCAGCATGATGGGGAACCTCCAAAGCTCTCCCTGTGCAGTGCTGGTGGCTCCTTGGGGCTGGGACACCCAGCACGTCCCCAAACAGGGCGCAAGGCTTGTCCCCGCCACATCAGCCCTCCCTGCTGCTTGCAGCTCCCACCGCACATGCCCCAGGATGGCGTTTTGGAGTTGCCACCCCCTCACATCAAGCACCCAGCACTGGGTTCCCAGGGAGGAATTTGGGAGCTGCTGAGCTTACAGGAGGCACAGCCAGCCCAGAAGAGAGAGCAGTGGGACGGCCGGCTCCAAACCCATCTTTGGCAGGACCCACACTGGGGCCACAGAGCAAGCAGCCACCATGGCCCTGGCTGTGAGCCAGGCAGAGAACACACCCCCCCAGCCCCTAAAAGGGCTTCAGCCCTCTTTAGGAGCCACAGCCATAAGCAGCATAGCCCGTGCTCTGTCGTGGGGATGGCAGTGGCAACCTGCTTCCCACACACACCCCTCCAGGGACGCTGCCTTCAGTGCATGAACATCTCTGTGCTAAGGTGGCTCTGAAACGCAGCTGCCTCCTGCAAAGAGGTGCCCTTTGCTACCACAGCCGTGTGACAAAACCAGGTGGGGAAAAGGGAGGCTCAGCTTCCCACCCTGGGCTGCCCCAAACAGCTCCAGAGCCCGGTAGATTGGGATGCAGGGTCTGATGCTCCTCAAAGTGGTTTCTTACTGTCCCTGATGCTCTCTGGAGTGGAGCTTGGCCTCTGCCAGTGGCCCCCAAGGTCTGTGGCTTTATCCCTACTCCTTTACAATCCCTGTGTGTCTGCCCCCTGGAACAAAACCCGCTTATGTTCTCAGCCCAATGCTGGCCAGAGGGATGGGGATGGAGATGGGGGGCAGCTCCCACACCCTCATCCACCCCTTGCTACAAAGTGTTATGGGGAGGGCAGGACGGGTGGGATGGGGGGGACACTTTTGGCACTTGTTCCAGAGAGAGGGCGCAGCCCAGAGCCCTGAGCTCACAGCAGGGCGGAAGACAGAGAGGAAAAATTATCAATGCCCCAGGGGCTGGTGACCGGGCTGGGGGCGGTACCAGGTCTCCTGCCCACCCCTGCCACCCTGCTCCATGCCCTGGGGAAAAACAACCTCGGGGCCAGGGCCAGGAGCCCAGGTGCTGCTCAGGAGGAGAGCAGAGAGAGGGGAGCTCTGAGGGCACCATCACTGCCAGTGCATTAACGGGGACATCCCACGGCATGGGGACAGCCCACGGCAGGGCAGGGGCATGGGCCAGCAAACTTGGGGGGGCGGGGGTTGGCCCCCATGAAAGTCACCAGCTCATGCACCGAGGATGCCAATCCCAACACTCATCCTTTAACCCACACCCCTGAACACCATCCTCCCATTGTCCCCACCCACCCACATCCCAGAACCCCCTTAGTGAGGTGACCCTGTCCCGTCTGCTCCCCACGTTGGAGGAGAGGAGCCTGGGGGTGTAAGATGACCGGGGGGCACGAGGGGCCCCCAGCCTGTCCCCGTTAGGGCTGGAGAATGGG
>NW_008239785.1:2353661-2368715 GCF_000691975.1 Corvus brachyrhynchos | reverse complement strand
GGGGCGGCCGCTGCCTGCTCCGGGTCCCGGGGTCCGGGGAGGCGGCGGGGCCAGGTCTGCTGCAGCCCCACGTTGTTGTTGGCTGCCTCTGGGCCTGGGGGCAGAAAACGGGAGTTAGGGGCTCCCAAAGCCCACTGCTGCGCTCGGCTCATTTTTCTATGGCTATGCGATTTACTGTCCCAAAGTAACTCCCACCTCCCCAGCTCCCCCCGTTGGGTTTTGGCTGCAGCGAGGGCTGGGGGGTGCCTGCTCTTACCTCTCCAGGCTGGGGGAGCCCCTTAAACCCCCAGTTTCTCAGGAACGCTGAGGGCCGAACGGCAAGCACAGCGCGACCATTGCTGGGTTCCAATAACCCAAACGAAGGGGGGGCTGCCTGTGCCCCCTCTGCCCGGCGAGGGTGCCCTGTGGGGCTGCAGGCCAGGCACAAAGCGATGTCCCCCTGGCCTGGGCAGTGAGGGGACCGCCAGCAACGCCGGAGCAAGGGGTGACAACCCAGCGCCAACCCCCCCGGGGGACGGGGCACGAGGTGGGCGCAGCTCTGGGGGGCTCAGGGTCTCACCTATTCCTCAATGTTAATGGGGCAGGAGTCCGGCACGGCGGCTGCGTGGCAGGAGAGACCAGAAGGCACATGGTGAAGGCGGGAGCGGAGGCGGCGCAGGGACACGGGGACATGCACACGAGCGAGCAAACGGGGTGACCGGGGGGCCTGCGGGTCTCGCCGCCTGCGAACGGGTCCGGGAGGGGGCCGGGGAGCTGCTGCCGGGCACAGGGCGAGGGGTCCCCATGCGTGGAGCCTCCCAGGGTTTCGTGCCAAGGGGAACCGAGGGGTGGACATGCTTGTGGTGCTGGGGCAGCTGGGTCCTCCATGCCTCCTCTCCGGCTGCAGGCTCCCAGTTCAGGCAGCACCCTCCAGCTGGGGCAGGGTGATGGCAGAGCTCGGCCTGTGGCTTGTGTCCCACCACCAAACCCATCAGAGGCTGCGTGCTGCCCTTAGGAAGGGGGTGCACCCCTAAGGCAGCTTGGCTGCACCCTCCAGCGAGGTTAAGCCCTGTGTCTGGAGCCAGAGGGACTGTGTGAGGGCATGCCAAGGCCAAGGGCTGAGGCTTTCTCAGAGGGGAAGCAACAAAATCCTGCTGCCTGCTGATTTATGGGAGGTGACAGCTGCCATTTCGACTGGCTTTTCATGGCGAGCTCAGGCTGGAGAGCGAGGCATGTTAAGTCTGCAGATCCCGGAGGGGATGGATAATTAAACAGGACCGCGTGTACATGCACACAGAAATCCCATTAAGAGCCTGATATTGCCTAAGTCACTGCAATGCCCCAGTGCAGAGACCCAGCTCTGCTCAGTGCACCCTTGCAAGGCTGCCGAGGAGCAGGGCTGGGGCAGCAGGACATACTCTGGTCCTGGAGCAGGGTACCAGCCCTGTACCCACCCACCTCCCATCCCCTTGTGCTGCTGGAGGGGTCTGCCCTGGGCAGAGCAGCTCCCAGACTCCATCCTGGTGAAACCCAACCGGCTCGCCCGGCCCACTGCTCACAGCTTGGAGCATCTGCGGCTTTAAACCAGCAAGAGCCCTGCTTTCAGGTTTTCTACAGCAGCTCCCCAGCCCTCCCCCCTTGGTGCCAGCTTTACTGGCAGATGCCTTTCCCCAGTTTCTCTTTCCAAAGCTGCTTTTGCCACGCTGCCCCCAGCAGAGGCTGTGGCCGTGGCCAGAGGATGCTCTGAGCCCTGGGGACAGCCCCTGCAACCCTCTGCAGGATCCACACAGGGACACAGATCTATAGGTTTTAGTTAAACCTCGTGTCCTAAAATCCCTGGCATGTGGCCTTTTGCCTCCTCCCAAAGCTCTTTCCCATCAGATTGAAATCTGCAGAGATTTCAAAAGAAGCTTTGAGGAACCACGTCCCGCACCTTCGTCCATTACAGAGAGGACAAAAACATCATTATCAAATGTCACCAGCTTGGAGACTGTCCTAGATGTGGACTCTTGAACACCACAGATCTCAAGGGCCAGCATGCAACTGCCTTCCCTGCAATCAGTGAACAGGGCTGTCACACACTGGGTACAGGCCTTTAGAAATTTTAAGAATGATACAGCCAAAACAAACCCACAAAACATGGAATACCCCCAGTCTGTCTCACCATGAGCCTAAATGACTGTAAATTTAAAGACACAAAACTGATCTGAACTCCTTATGATATAAAAGCTGACTGTACCCTAGAGGGTTTAAGGGTGCCCAGCATTCCCCCCCCACAACTGCTCCAAAAACTTCTCAAAAACCTATAAAATCAACTCTGAACATTTCAAGGTCAAATTGGTTGAACAATAACAAATATTGCTTAATCCTAGTCCTTAAAGAGATGCAGACCAATGTTTCTGCTATCAGACCAAAACATTCACCTTTTACAGGTACCTCCTCCACCAGGTGGTTTTCCTGGCTAAACCAGAGGCTGTTACCTCGCACATTTAACTGATGTATTGGGAACTGGAATGGGGGTATTGAACAGTATCAGTCTTGAAACTCTTAACTGATCAATTGGGTGCAACCATTAATAACTTGGACAGATCAACCTTTAAAGCCTTCCTTAGCCGCTCCTGGAAACACACAGTGGTCAGCTTCAAATATCAAAAATATCCAAATGCTAATGACCAGCTGGCTGATGCTCTGGGAATTGCTCAAAGCAAAGTGTCTTCAGCACTCAGCTGTATTCCAGCTCAGTTGTGGCTACCTCTACAGTGCTGGGATAATCATAGAATGGGAAAAGGGACTTTTATTCATTGAAATTTGAAAGGACATTTCAATCCTGGCGGGTTTTAATCAAATTTTCTTATGTCCCCATCACTAGTAAGGTCACAGCTTTTGTCTTAGCAATATATAGTGCTCCTGTACGTACCAGGCACCAAATCCTTGTGGTAGCAATCAGATTAGATCCATTGGAGCACTGAGCATGGGCTCAGAACAACCATACACATGCATGGCAAACCACTGCTGTAGATGGTCGTGTGGTGAGAGAATGACAGGAGTTTATATGTGAAAGCAATACTTTGCCAGCCCAAGCTGTGTTTGGACACAGAGCTGTGTCTATCATTTCGAAACGTCTCCTGATAATGACCCTGAATCCATCTCAGTATCCATAGGACAAGGGTCTGTATGTCTACAAGCCCCTTGTGACAACTTAACAGTGGATGACACCAAGACCCAGCTGTGTAACCACTTAAATCTGTATTTGTAACTTCACCTGTAGAGCAGGGTGTGACTTCAGCTATCCCCTACCAAAAACTGTGCACCAGAACGGATGTCAGATGTGTTATATGACACTTTGTCTCCAACCCTACTGGAATGGGCATTACCCTGGTTAAAAACTGCTGGAACATCCTGATCTACACAAACTGGTACAACAACTCAAAAAGGAAAGTCAGGCAACAGTGATCACTGTCCCTTAGGATGTGGAAAAAATGCCTTGTGTCCTACAGAGAGTGAGAAGGGATGGAGAACATCATGTCTGCCATTCCCAGGGGACCAGGGACAGCCCCAAAGCCCCCACTCTGCACCTCCTCTGCCCCTGGTCCCAGCACGAGGGGCAGCCCTCTGCTTTTCCACACAAATGCCAAGGCTGGATCACCCCACTCGCACAGCACAGATCATGCTGAGGGCTGCAGCTGCCCTCAGCGTGGTGGCCAAAGGATGGAGAGGGCATCCTTGGCTAGGCTCAGCCCAGGGGCCAGATCCTGCACCCCAGCCCAGGCAGGGGACAAGGCCAGTGCACTCATCACAGCAGAGCAAGAATTTGACCCTGTGCCGGAGCCATTTGGGCTGCAAAGCTCCCCCTTCCTCATCCTCCCCCCGGCACAACCAAGAGGGATGCAGTCAAGGATGGCTTTGGCTGGCGCCACAGACAAGGGATGCTTTGCCAGGCCCTCCAGCAAAGCAGAGGTGCTGCTGGGACACCCCCAGCTCCCTCCCCAGCCCCCCAGGCCGGCAGGGCTCAGCCAGCTGCTGACAGAGGGTGACGGAGGGGACACAGGGCTTTTGTGGCAGGCACCTGTTCCTCCCCAAGAGCCTCAGCTGTGTTTCTCCAGCACAGAAACCACCAGGAACAGGCGAGGCAGCAGGAGAGGAGGCTTTCCCAAAGGAGCAGGGGGAAAGAAAGGATTTCCCCTCCCTCCAGTGGGTTTCACCCACCCTCTTGGCTCTCCAGCACCTGCTGCAAGTCTGGGACCTGCCACAAAGTCAGCTGAAGGGGCAAGGCAGGGGCAGAGTTGCTTCCAGCTTGTCCACAAATGTATTGATGGAGACCCCATGGAGGGTGTGGTCTTGGCTTTTTGGCTCGTTTCCCAACGCACAGGTTGAGGAAGCTGAGCCTGCAGGGCTGGGCAGGGTCCCCTGCCCACTGCCCCCTTCCACACAGGGGCCAGGGGTCTTCAATACATTTGTCACCTTTGGGCAACTCTGGGCAGGGAAGGGGCACAAGCGTGGGTGAAGAAAACCGTGTTGGCACAGAGCGAACATGAACTTTCACGCAGACGGAGGAGCCTGGGAGGAAGGAAGAAAAAAAAAGGGATGGAGAGAGGCTGGGAGGAAACAAAAGTGGGAAGAGGGTGAGGGAGAAAGCATGAAGAAATGGGAAAGATGGATGAATGTTGGGGCTCTGTAGAACGATGACCTGAGCTGACACACCCCATCCCCCTGGCCTTGGAGGAAGAGGAGGACGAGGCAGGCAGCTCCTGCTGTACAGCTGGACTGCCTGTGGATCACATCCCAACACAAAATATTGCTGTGCCCACCACAAGCCTGGACCAGGCTACAGCTGTGCCACACAACCACCTTCCTAAGGAGGACTGGTGCCCCCTGGGGTGCCAGCAGCCCCCTGGCCAAGGGACAGAGAACCCCAGCAAAGCAAGTCTGCAGCCCCCTGGGGACATCCCAGTCCGGACAGGCCACCCTGACCTATGGGTGGTGACGTGTCTGGCGCTCAGCCCCACAGAGGGGCAGGTGGAGGGGTGCAGTGAGGACAACCTGGCAGGGATGGCAGTGGCCAGGATGGTGGGAATGATGGTGATGGGAGAGGAGGGATGGATGCAAAGGGCTGGGGGGATGCAGGGAAGAGTGGAACTGTCCCCCCCACCCCAAGTTCATGTTCAGCAGACGGCCACTCACCAGGTAAGCAGGCCTCAGAGCACAGTTTATTGTCCAGCGCTCTCACGTGTGCGATGCCCATGTCATTGTTATTGTCACACCTCAGACCGAGGAAAGCGCCTGTCCTCGGGCCTGGAAGGGAGTTAAGGCAGTTAACGCCGCGGCCGGGCTGGGGCTCGACGTCGCCTTTTTAGCACTGGGGGGTGGGATTTCTGGGGCTTTTCCTCTCCCCTCCCCAGCCTCTTTCAAAAAAAAAAAAAAAACAATAATGAGATAAAAATGATGCATCTGTGTGGGACTGGGTGAAGAGTGGACAATAACACCTGGGCACAGCCCGAGCTGCTCCTTTCCTCGCACCGGCCACATCGGAGGGCAGCGGAACAGCGACGATGCGGCCATGGGTACACGCATGAACCTGCCCAGGGTTCAGCCAAACCTTCCCTCTGGCACAGCCAGGCCGTGGTGGCACCCATCACCTCCTGCAGGAGCCTCTCTGGCACCAGCAGTGCAGTGAGAGCTGCGTGGATGCCAGGAGGAGGCAGTAGCTGGATGCGTGGGGCAAAAGAAGCCGTAGCCAAGCTTTTGCAGGGAGGGATGGAGGCTTTTGGGGATGAGGGAGGTAACTCTGCTTCTTAGCATCACTTCTACAAGAGATTAGCCCCCAGGTTCTTACCTGCATCCATCAGATGCAGGTGACTGAACCTCAGGAGGGATGTTCCCAAATATGCCAGTAGCCCTGCTGGGAACAGGCGCAGGACTGTGTCCTAAGGAGAAAGGCCATCCTGCTCCCAGAGTTGTTGGGATGCCCATGGATGCCCACCACAGCCCTTGGTTGTTCCTATTTGTTATACTTGAGTCTCCCCACCAGCCTGAGCCTCTCTACAGGTCAGAGGCCACGATTTGGGGATGGGTGTTCCATGGGTGTTCCTGCTTTCCAGCTTGGCTGAGAGTTCAGGTTGGATTGGGAAATAGTTTTGCCATATTTTTGCTAAAAAGAGACTTGGAAATGTGGGAGGGGGCACACTGTGGGCCTCCCTATTGCCCAAAAGCAATCCAGGGCCATTGGTGGCCGATGGCATGGAGGTGACCACCTCTTTCCTTGGCTATCTGAGCTCAAGGGAGGAGGCGAGAGGAGCCCTCGATGTGCGTGTGTTGACTTAACACATTCAGGACAGGCCAAAGAAAGTGAGGAAAGCATCCCAGAGGGAACAGCTTTGCAGCCCCTTCCTATGGCAATCAGCCCAGACACTGATTTCTACAGGGCAGAGTTTCAGAGATTTGAGAAAACACCTTGGTAAGGGAAAAAACACAGAGAGAGAGAGAAGCCTCTTTCCCACTTGGCTCGTTGGAAAAACCATTGGATCCTGCACACCAACTGCTCCACGTCCCACACTGAGCTCTCTGGGTCCCCGTGCCTGGCTTGCAACCCCGCCCACTGCTGTTCAGCCCACCCGTGGGTGTCCCTGCTGTGACAGATGTTTCCCTGTCTCCAGCGCCCGCAGAGTCCCCCAGGGCTCTCCCTGATGGCAGCAGGGAAGCTGGGGACAGCACAGCACCCCCTGCTCACGGTGACAGCGAGCTGAAAGCGAGGGGACAACAACGACCCAGGGCCTTTTACCGTCTTCCTGTGTGGGAGAGGCGTCCTCGTCCTCCAGCACATCGTTGCCCTGTGGCACAGGCGAGAGGCAGCGAGTGTTAGCCTGAGGCTGTGCCAGGAGCTGTTCCCAGGTCCCTTTGAGGGAACATCCCTGGCCCTGGGGATTCCATGGATCAGTGGAACAACCCCACTGCCCCATCCATCCCCAGGGCAGCCTGCAGGGACATGGATGCATGGGCAGCCCCTTCCCCAGCCCAGCCCTGGGGGAATGTGGTGCCAGCTGCCCAGCTTCCCTCTCCATGGGCACAACTGGGATCCCCCCACGGTGCTGGGCAACACCACAGCTCCCAGCTGTGGGCACAACTGGGATCCCCCCACAGTGCTGGGTGACACCACAGCTCCCAGTTCCTCGTGGGATGGTTGTGGTTACCTCGGCATCGCGCTCCTCGGCAGAGATGCTGACAAAGTTTAGATCCGGGGACTCCACAGGTGTTGACTGTAGGAGGAAGGTGGGAAAGATGGAAGGAAAACAAAAAAAGTCTGGTGCCAGTGGTTTTGGAGGAGGAGTTACATCCCATAGGGAAGCTCGCCAAGCTGGGCACCGCCACCACCAACTCCCAGTCCCTACCTCTCCATCAGACGCTGTGGCGCTGGCAGCCTCGGGCGAAGGGAGCACGTCCCCCTCCTCCTCCTCCTCTTCCTCCTCCGTGCCAGGGGCGATGTAGGAGCCAGACATGGAGGACACAGTGTCAGTGCTGAGCTGGGAGTGCTGGCTCTGGGAGGAGGCCATGGACATGACGGACTGAGCCAGGCTGCTGCTCACGGGCTCTGGGAGAGAGCACGGGCTGAGGGGGCCGCTGGACTCCCCCACGCACCGGTGGGAGTCACAGCACAGCACCCACTAATGGCAGAGGGGCTAATGAGGAGGAGTGGGGTGCAGAGCAAGGGCTGGCTGCATGCCATGGACACGTGATGGGTGCAAAGCTGCCAGCAGCAGGTCCCCAGGGCTCACAGCCCCCCCCTTTCTGGGTCTAAAGGGTGACAAAGCAGGCGTGACTGGTGGCCCCGTGATCCCCATCTCCAGGTGTATGGGTGACAAAGCAGAGGTGATGCCCTGGGGCTCCATCCCATATCCATGGCAGGGTAAGAAGGGGCCATGCCACCCCTCTTTGCATCCCCCCACAGTGTGACAGTCCTGAGATCACGATGCCACTCTCCTGCCTTGCCAGCGCCTTTGAAACCCCACCATGCTGTACCTTCTGGGGATGAGATGGTGGAGGACAGGGGTGTCCCAGTGCACGAGGACTGGTCAATGGCTCCTGATGATGACAGGGTGAGGTTTTCACTCTCCGGCGTTGCACCACATTCCTGGAAGAGGAGCCCATGGGGAGGGGAGGGGATAGGGGATATTCAGCATGGATGGCTCATCTCCTCTAGGCATCCTTATGGATGGAGAAGAGCCAGGAGGGGCAACCCCAGTCAGTCTCTGGTCCCAAGCCTCCCCCAAATCTGCTGCCCCCCCAGTGCCTCAACTCCTCACCAGCACACCCCAGTCAGTCTCTGGTCCCAAGCCTCCCCCAGATCTGCTGCTCCCCCAGTGCCTCAACTCCTCACCAGCATGTTTTGGACAGTGCTCACCTCCTCACACCGGGCTGGGGATCTCCTCCTGGAGACCCTCAGCTCTGACTCAGTGCACGACTTCTCATCCTCCTCTTCGGGCAGGATAGAGGAGTTCTGTGAGATGGACCTGGCCAACGGGGCAAAGCAGAGGGTTTCACCCCTGCCCACAGCCCCCAGACCCCCCCAGACTCCTGGACCCACCCCAATACTCACTTGGAGATGCTCTTCTTCAGCTTGAGCCCCGGGGGACCGCAGTCAGGCAGGCGCTCGAGGGGTGACAGGGCCCTCAGGGGGGGCAGGGGGCCATCGCTGCCGTAGGAGGGCAGGGTCCCCACGCCCGGGGGGTCCCCCAGCGCTCGCAGGGGCAGCGCGGCCGGCGACGGCGTCAGCGGCCCATTGAGGGCCTCCAGCAGTGACACCACCTCGTAACCCGGGGGGATGTTTTCCGAGGACTGGGGAGAGGGGGAGAAGGGGTGAGGATCCTCCCTGGGCCATTTTGCTGATCACTCCCAGTGGGATCAAGATGCCCCAGGGAGAAGCTCAAACCTAGAGAATGGACACCCTGCCAAATACCTTTTTCCTCTTTTTTTTGCAATATCAACCCAGCGTTTTTTGCAAGATGAATTTGCATTAAATAAATAAACCCTGTCCCTCAGAAACACACGGATCCCCAAACCTCCCCACCCTGGTGGAAGACTCCAGGGTCCCACCTTCAGCCAGGCACTGACCGAGTGCTCCTCGGAGTCGGAGGTCTGCGAGGCGATGATGGGGTTGAAGCTGGTGGGCGAGAGGGGGCCCAGCTTTTTCCTCATGGCTCGGATTTGAAGCAAGGCTCGGAAAGCTGCGGCAGCAGGGAACAAAGGGAGGGATGAAACCCAGGCTTTGAAGGGAGACCCGTCAAAAAACGACACCGCATTTCCCAAGAGGGCCATCCCCAGGGGGGCTAGTGGGACTGCAGAACGGGAGGGTGGCAGATGCCAGCCCGTTCCCAGAGATGCCAACCAGCCCACCCAAGCTCCCCCCCGGCCCTTACGCAGCCTGCAGATGGGGCAGTTGTTGGCCTGGTAGCGCAGGGTGTCGGCGCAGGTGTTGCAGAGGCAGAGGTGGCGGCAGGGCAGGATCAGGGTGTCCCGGACGTCCGACAGGCAAACCACACACTCGGCGCTGTTATCGCTCACCTCGTCCTCGGCCACCTGCCCCAGGGACAGGAGGGAACTGCTCAGCCTCAGGGGTCCCCAGCCCCCGTGGCACCAGGGTGGGTGCTCTAAAATACTGGCTGGGTGCTCCAAGAGGGTTCTGCCTGTGTCCATGGGCTGCTTGCTCTTAAATGCCCTGCTGGGACCTCACTGCTCCTCCCCAGGAGATAAGACCAAAGGAAACAGAAACCCTAACTTGCACCCCAACTTTCACATATTAGAGCAGAGCATAAGGCACATCCCTTGAGCCGCATGCTCCCCATCTAAACCAACACCCTTCCCCCAAGGGACCACAAAGGACAGGGGGAAAACTCAATCCTTCAGCTTTCTGCCTCCAGCAGCTTTGATGCCAGCACAAAGTGTCCCCAGGCATCACCAGCTCCGTGCTGTGCTGCAGCCTTTTGCCCTGAGCATGTTTCAGTGGCCAGATCTGTGCTAGGGGAAGGGAAGAAGGGATGAGGGAAGACCCCTGGGATGAAGGCAGGGGGATGCAGGCACAGACCTTGGAGTCCTGCGTGTTGTACTTGTTCTCGATGCCGTAGATCTCCTGGAGGAGGTAGCTCACTCCATCCACCTGCAATCCCATGGGGAAGGGGTGAGGAGCAGACACACCTTGCCCACAGCCACTGCAGCTCCCAGCCCCCTCCTTGGGCCAGCCCTCCTCCCCCCACCATCCAGGGGTTCTCTTTGCATTGATAACCTTGAAATTGCACTCCCTGGGAGGCAGGGGCAAGGCTGGGACAGGCGTGGAGCTTTTGGGTCTCCCCAGAGTCCCTCACTGCCTCCCCTGCAGGGTGTGCAGGGTGGCTGCCACCACCTCGGGGACACCCCAACACTCACCACTTGCTTCTGCTTGAGGGGCTTCACGCAGAAGGTGCCATCGCTGTGCTGGAGAGGGGAAAGAGCACATTGGTGGGCACCCCTGGGCTGCTGTGCTAGAGCACCCACCCACCCTGTTGCTGTCACTGCTCCCTCCTTGCTCCCAACAGGCCCATTTTGCAGGAATTCTGGCTTTTCCTGACAGCCCAGCACCAGGTAGCTGTGAGAGGTCACACACATTGCAAAGCTGGAGACTTCTTGGAGGAAGGAAGACGGAGTTGAGCCCAAAGGCCTCAAAAGGGGGTGCTTAAAATGAGGGAATAATCCCAGAATTTGAGGAGCAGCCCGAAACATCCCCCGCCCAGCAGCACCATCCCGATTCCCAGGGATTCTCCAGGCTCTTGTACCTGGTGGGTGCTGGAGGTAGGAGGGGGAGGATGGCACCAGCTTGGCACTTACCTTCTCAAAGGTGGCCAGCAGCACATGGCAGTGCCCACTGTGCTCTGCAAGACACAAAGTGACATGCAGGGCTCAGGGGACACGCAGAAGGACAGGCAGAGCCATGGTGGCAGTGAGGAAAAGCAGGAGGCTCTGCCCAGCTGGCATCACAATGCCAGCAAACTGGGAGAGCCCATCCCAGCAAGGAACACCCGCCTCACCCTCTCCTTCATCCACCACCGCCTGCACCACCATGGGATAAACCTCGCGGTCCAGGTCGAAGCCCAGCTGGAGAGAGACAGGGGAGGCTTGGTGAGATGGAGCAGTGCTGAGGCTTCACCCCACCTCCATCTCCATGGGATGATGTCGGGGGCGGGGGCGACCCACCTCCTCCTCGCTCCACTCGGAGGGGTCGATGGTGTGGGAGGGCACACAGAACTGCTGGCACACCCCCCGCTTGTAGTGCACCGTCTCTGACTGCAGGCTGTTGTCCCTGGGGGTGTAGCTGTCCCGTGGAGAGAGGACAGAGTCAGGGCACCACGGGGGTCCCCACACTCCTCCTGCTCCCCCCCCCCCCCCCCCACCATTTAGAAGCCAAAAAATGGGAGGGGTTGTGTGTGTGTCACTCCTCCCCTCCCAGATGCCTTTTAGGGCTGAGGTAAGAAGTTCTAAAAAGGGCTAAAATAATCCACAGGGTGAAATAAACACAGGGCAGCCAACACAGCACAGGAGGGGATAGGGACAACTCCACAGCCAACCTGGAGGGGTTTGGGGGGGGAGTCAATGATTTCCCCTGGCCTCTGTTCTGACCTGAAGGTAAAAAGAAGGAGCAGGATGGGACAGGGAAGGACATGGCAGGGGCTGGCAAACACCTGGTGGTGGCACCTGGGCGAAACAAGGAGCCTCCCTCCAATCCCAGCACCACCCTCAGCTGTTTCCTGTCCTGAAGAGGAAAGATGCTCCGGGGGGAAGGCTCCATGTCCATCAGCCAGGGACACATACCAGGCTTGGGTGGACACAGGCCAGGCTGGGGGGTGACACAGGCCTGGCTGGGGCCCCTCACCTCGCCACCCCGTTGTGGAACTCCTCGGTTGCCTGGTAGTAGATGGTTATGGCCACACGGGTGTCTGTGTCGAAGGTGAACTCCACGTTGTAGTGCACCTTGGCCTTGCTCACTTCTTCCCCCGGGGTCTTCACCTCCTCCGAGCACCTGGGGAGCACAGAGGGTCCAGGAGACGGGCCTTGGGGTGCTCCAGGACTGATCCCCTCAGCACCAAAAGGGGCTGCTGCCCTCCATCAGGGGACACTGAGGCACAACAGGAGTGCCCGGCATGCCCAAGGTCACGCCTGCAGGCTGGGAAGTGCCGCAGACGGATTTCAGCCGTAATCCCAAATCTCACGGCCCTGCCGCAATCCCCAGCCTCCCTCCAGCAAAGCCTTTGGAAGGTGGGGGAGGAAGAACAAGCAAAGCACTTCAAAGGCAGTGCTAAGCTCCTTTAATCCTGCGGCACTGCCTGTGCTGGCATGCGGGAGCCGGGAGGGGAAGGGCACGTTTGGAGAGCAGCGGCTCATCCCCTCCATCCATCCGCCCTGCTGCAATGAGAGCAGCCCCGTGCCCACCATCCATCCCCTGGGAGCACCCAGCAGGACCCTCCCTCCCCGTGGCTCAGCCCTGTGGGCGCCCAGACTCACTTGACGAGGCGCAGGGTGTCCTTGCGGATATTGATCAAGCTCCTGAGGGTCTTCACGGGTTCCTGAGGAGGTGGAGCAGCGTAAGGGAACTAGGATGAGAGAGACACTGGTGAAGGCAGACGCACGTGGGGGGGCTACGCTGGCTGTGGACCCCCCAGTGACCCAGACCCAACACCCTACAGAGGGAATTGGGGTGGCCTGGGCATCCTGATGGGTGCTGAGCACCCGCAGCTCCCGCTGGCATTTGGGTACCAGGCAGCACGGTGACAGGGACATCCCTTCACAAACAGCAAGCCCAGAACAGCAGGGACAGTTTCACTGGGGAGGGGGTACACAGAGCGGGGCTGTTCCTTGTTCCTTTGGCTGGAGGGTGAGGGGGATGTGGGGCACAGGGCAGGTGGCTGCTGATGGATTTTTAGGCTGCTGGATGAGGCTGGGCAGAGAGAGGCTGCAGCTCCCTCGCTGCCCATCAGCCAAGAAAAAACAGGCACAAGTGTCCCTGTTTCCTCCCTGTGGTGGATGGGATTTGGATGGTGGGATCCCTGCATCCCACTGCTCTCGTCCTCTCCAGGAGGGGAAAAGGGCAGCAGAGTCATCAAACTGCTGTTAACAAACTTTTTTATGAGTCACTAAACGTGCACCTGCAGAATCGAGCACCTGCAGAGTCACCCATTGCAGCTGGAAAGGAGAGAGTGAGAACAGGCTCCAGGCTGGAGCTGAGCCGTGTCATGACATGTTGTGCCATGTCATGATACATCCCCTGCATTCAAACTAATGCAGTCATCCAAAATTGCTTCTTTGCACCTCACCCAGCCAAACCAGCCCTGGCAGGGAGAGCACCCATGGGTGCACCCCCCCTCCTGCTGCAGCAGCCAGGGGTGGGCGACAGAGGAGGGAAGGGGCAGCCGGGTCCCCTGGGTGCCACCCACAGGGGCCGTTGGGCTGGGCAGGATGGGGAAGTGCCGCAGGCAAATTTTGTGCTGCAGAAACCACTTCGGGCTCTTTCACTCCCACGTGTGAAGAGCACTTTTTTGGGGTGGTTGGATTTTTTTTTTAATTAAATTTTACAAGCCAGATTTTGCACATCAGAAAGGGGCCATTCAGAGGACGTTTTGCATCTCCTCACTTTAAATCAAGCTGAAACACAACATAAAAAAATGGGTAACGGTTGCAGTGAAGTTAAGAGTGTCATCCACGTGCCTACAGCAACACTTGGTGCAGGCCAGCTTCTCTTAAAGTGGAATAAAGACCACCCTCAAAAGTCTGTCTTGGGGTTTTTCTACACGCAGACCCCAGCAGGTTTGCGTGGGCAGGGAAACCCAGTGGCACATTTCAACAGTTCCTGGCTTCCCCTGTGCTCTCTGTGTGCCTCCAGCAGCTTCTCTTGCTCCTCAGCTGCATGGTGGCAGCTACTTAAACCCGCAACGCCCTTCCCACCCCCTTGGGAACCTGTTCCCAGCTGGAAAATCCAGATTATCATGTATCCATGGAGGGGAGAAGCTGCACAGCCTCCGGCTGCCCTGCACATCCCTGTGGCAGCAGCGCTGTTCATAGCTCAAAGTGCTCTGCTCACAGAGCACTTGGGACACAATTTTTCCAAGATCTCCTGACCTTTGAACCCCAAGGAACCCAAAATAAATCCCCCACCAAAAAGCAGTGGCCGTCTTTAATGTTTCCAGCCCAACCAGGGCTCTCACAGAAGGCCAGAAAGCAAAAGTATCACAGCCAAGAAACACCAGGACAGGACTTGCAGGCAGCATCAGAGAGGCCCAAGTGTTGCCTGGACACAGGCTTGGACCAGAACCAACACAGATCCATCCCAGCTCCTCCCTGGGCTCCCAAAACTCCCCCTGCTCCCCTGGGAGACGGGATCTTGGTCACAGCTCTGCAGCCCAGAGCCATTGGTAATTAAACCGGAGCAAGACAATTTAGCTCATGATGCTGTATTAATTCTCTCTGCTGTTTCCAAGCTGTTCCTTTGCCTTCCCTGCTGCTCTGCTGTCAGGGCTGCTGACATGGGAACTGCTCACTGGGCAGTTTAGAGGCTTTTACTGTAATCAAGAGGATTTCTCAACACTCGCTGCTGGAAGAGACCCTGAGTGCTGACTTCTCATTTTCCAGGGAAGCGCAGAGGATGGAGGGAAAGGCTCTGCCTTTGCCCACCCAGTGTTCTTGGGCTTTCTGGGTGCTCCTGACCTTGGCTCTGCCGGGATCCCCGCTCTGGCACAGCCCAGGGTTGGACACTTCCCTGCTGAAGGAGTGCATGATGCTGCCAAAACACTACCAAAGCCAATTCCAAGGAGGAAAAAGGAACCTTGCTGGCAGCAGGCAGTGCTTGAGAGCTGGGTCAAAGCACCAGGCAAGTTTATCTCAACTTAACAGAAAAGCTTTGGTGCCTTTTAAGTCCTCACTCTGAATCTTTTTAATACTTGACCCCTCAAACACCACCAGGCAGGAGGAGTCCTACTGCTCCAGTCCCACTGCTGAGAGGCATCCCGACGAGAGGGGGACATCCCTCCCGTGGCTGAACCCCTGCTCTCACTTCCTCCCTTT
>NW_008239785.1:2347720-2353612 GCF_000691975.1 Corvus brachyrhynchos | reverse complement strand
GGCTCCCTCCTGCCCTGAAACCAGCTGGAGCTGGCAGCACCCAGCACTGCAAAACCCACCTGTGCTGACCCCAGCCCCAACCTACCCCAGCCTTTTTATTTCTGTTTTATTTCTTCCTCTTTCTTGCTAGAGCTTGGGCAGTAATTTTACCTGTTCCTGTCCAAGCTACTCCACTACCCTGAACCACACCAGCACCTCTGTGTCACATCCCCCACCATGTGCCCTCCTGTCTGGGATACAGCTCCTGGATGAGATGGGGAAGGCAAGAGAAAAAGCAGCTCTTGGAGAGGGAATGAGAAAGAATTTGGATTAAATCAGCCCAAAACCCTTTCACCATTAGTCCTCGATGGAGGACAGGCTGCAGCAGGAACCCAACCTTTATATCAGCCATCAGAGAATCCACTCAGCCCGCTCCAGGCGGGCTTGGCAGGCTCTGCCCGTGGAGGGGGACAGCCGGCAGCCGTGCACCACCGCACACCCCATGACACACAGCCACCACCGGCACGCTACCTGCGCTCCGGAGCCCCCCAGCCCCGTGTCCCCGCCGGTACCCACCACCACAGGCCGGTTCCCCAGGAAGTTGAGGTCGCTGTTCTCGCCGAAGAGGTACCCCTCGGGGTGCGTGGAGTCGAACTTCTCCCCGCCCATGATGAAGTGGTTGGCAAAGTAACTCCCTGGAATGAAAACACAGCGAGCGCCTGAGCGGAGGGGGAGGAGGGGGCTCCAGCCGGGCGATGGAGCGGCACGAAGCCACCAGATCGATGGCTCGGAGGTGACTTTGTCCCCAGGGTCACCTTGCTGGGAGTCTTTCTGGTTGAGCTCACACGATGAGAGCCCCCAGGCAGGCAGAGGCTGCCCCCCAGCCACACTCCCTGCCTGCCCTCCCCTCTCCCTGCCCGCTTCCCACCCGCTTCAGCACCACGTTCCCAGCCTGGGCACAGAGCCGGGGCAGGAGAGGCTGGTGCAGGGGCCCAGCCCCATGGCAGCGCTGGCCCTGGGGGCTGCTCCATCCGTGGGATTTAACAGTGCCTGCTCTCCTTTCCCTCTCTGGGAAATCCCTATGAGCCCCAGTACGGCCGGAGCCACCCAAGGTCACCCTGACCTTCAGCCATCCCCACACTGGCAGGAGCGGACGGATCCTGGTCCGTGAGGAGGAAGAGGAGACGGCTCCTGGGACAGCAGAGCAGAGCTAATCCTGCGCATAAACACCAGCTCATGTCCCGAGGAGGCAGGAGAGACAGGGGCACAGCCTGACCTGCTAGAGAACCCAGAGCCCTGCGAGCCCCGGAGGAGCCGGGCTGGCTCCCAAACCCCAGAGAACCCAGAGCCCCGCGAGCCCCGGAGGAGCCGGGCTGGCCCCCAAACCCCAGAGAACCCAGAGCCCTGCGAGCCCCGGAGGAGCCAGGCTGGCTCCTGCACCCCAGAGAACCCAGAGCCCTGTGAGCCCTGGAGGAGCCAGGCTGGCTCCTGCACCCCCAGGGATGCTGCCGGGAAGGGCAGCATGGACCAGGCACACAGCCCCCAGAACGGGCAGGGCTGCTCCTGCCCAGAGCCTGATGTCACAGATCTCGTGTGCCCCCAAGGCAGTGTGTCCACAGCCAGACACTGCCCAGATTTGCTGCAGCTGCCACCAGGAAGGTGGGCAAAGCACAACTGAACCGAGTTCTGTTGTCAGTTCTCAGCCTGCAGCCTTCCCTAGGAAGGGCTCACCTGCAGGAGGGAGGATTTTGGGGGCCTGTAGACCCTCCAGGAGGTCAGCACCTGCCCTGCAGTGCTCCACATTGGCCTGATGAATGCTGGGCAATGACCAGGGTCCCTTCTTCCCTCACAGAGCCAAAACACCAGCTCCTGGCCCCGAGCTGGGAGCAGCCCCCAGGTCAGGCACTTCTCCACTAGAGAAGAATTTCCTCCCAGCCCGGCCAGGAGCCAACTGGTGCCTGCTCCTTGTCCATGAGATCTGGGCTGTGTGGGGAAAGCACAGTGTGGCACAGGAACTGCCCAGGCAGGAGGGCTGGGACTTGAGGCGGGAAAAAAGGGAAAGGTGGACAGGGATGGGGCAGCAGCAAGGGGTGAGCAGAAGCACCAGGAGTCAGTCAGACATGGACACAGTGTCCTGCATCCTGACAGGGACAGGCTCTGGCTTATAAAAACCCCAAACCCACCAGCACAGATCCATCTGCACCCCCCCCGGGGGACACCCCAAACCCAAACATTTGGGAACCACAGATAAAGGAGCTCAAGCCGGGGCTGCAGCTCTGCTTGTGGGGACTGAGGTCAGAGCTCGTGATCAGCTTCCAGCAGAGGCAGGGACTGTCCAAGGCTGGATCAGGCTCTAATACTGCACTTAAAACCCAAAACTGAGCCCAAAGCCCAGGGGGAGGAGTAGGGGGGGATCTAACTCCTGGGCAGGAGGGATGAGTGGGGTCACACAGCTCGGCCCCAAGGCCCCGTGGTGCAGGGATGCCCGGATGCAGCGAGCCCGTTAGCGAACGTCGACCATCAATTATTGATGCCTGCTGCTTTCAGGTCCCATTTTCCATGTACATAATTTATAGGCAGCTCGCCTGGAAGGACTCGGCCACATGGAAAAAAAAAAAAGCCCCAAGAGCAAAGTGCCTTCGGAGCTGCCTGCAACGGCACAGCCAGGGGAGAATGGGGCCATGCAGAGCTTTTCCTGACACTGACTTGGAGCAAGAGCAGGAGATGGCAAAAAAATTACATTTAAACATGGAGAAAAGCCACCCTGGCACTGGGAAAAAGCTGGAAAATGGAGCACAGGCTCTCTGTGATTGGCCCAGCCACAGTTTAGTGGGTGCTGGGGCCTCCTGTAGGATAGGCAGAGCAGGTGAGGACCATGCTGCCATCACCCAGTCTCCCTGCAGGGGTTGGGAGCATCCCTGGGTGCTGCAGGCTCCCAGAACATCCCCCAGAGGCCTCAACTCCCTCTTGACAGCAACAGAACCAGCTCTGTGCTCCCTCCCAGCAAAGGTCCTCCTTGCTGTTAAACAAGAGGCTTGAGTCGTGCCAGGCTTTTCCAGGGAAGCAGCAGCACAGGAAAGCCCAGGGCATGGGCAGGAGCGTGTCGGTGACTCCCTGGACACGGCCGGGTGGCAGAGGAGGGAAGCACCTTCCCAGCCACCTTATTATGGGCTGGCTGTAAATCCAACACCCACTCCCGGGGAAGGAGAGCCTGTCAAGGACAGGCACATCTCGGGAAGGGCTGTGCAGAGCGGCTGCTGGAAAGGAGGAATAAACCCAAATTGCCTGAGGTTCTTGGCAAAAAAAAAAGTCTTTGTGTCCTGCACATCTCCTGGCACCAGCACATGGGACACATTTGGCACCAGCTGCCAGCTCCTTTTCCCCGTGAGTGCCAGTGCTGCCACCTTGTCCAGGTGAAGGAGAAGGGTGAGGACCCTCGTGTGTCCCTGTGGCTCTGGCATGCAGTGACACATGTCCTGCACTGCTCCCCAAGCCATGGCTGCCCTGCTGGGCTCTGGTACCACAGCCTCTGGCTCTCCAATGTTACAGCCTCACTTTCCAAAGCTGCTAAAACAGAAAAGCTCATTTCCAGCTCATCCCCACGCTCCTGGTGAGGGAAGCACCGGGTTTGCACAGCCTGCGGTCAGCCCAGACGGGTGGCCATGGCACGGCGCTGGCATAGGGACACCCTGTGGCCGCGGGTGCCAGCACAGGGTGCTGTGAAGGGCTGGTTAAAGGCTCTGGGTGCTTCTGCCCCTGGGCAGCCCATTATTTAATTCCGTGCTCTGAAGCGGGCAGCCAGAGCCAGCGGCAGCCGGGGCTGACGCCAAACCCTGTCCACAGCCCTGCTGCATCAGCCCTCGCCCACCGTGGCTGTGCCACCACCTGGGGTTGTGCCCCCAGGGCCGGGGGTGTCACTGCTGGATTAATCCCTGTGCTCCTGCCCCCAGCCAGGGCCCTGCTCATAGTCCCATGTGCTCCAGGGGAGCTCGGTGCCAACCTCAGCCGGGGACAGGGGCTGAAAGCTGGAGACGTGCCCCAAAAGCCATCCCAGTAGCCAGGCGGTGAGCTCCATCTACAGCCCCCGCTGGCTCCCGCTCCCAGTGGCAGCCACTGAAGTAAATCCCAGCCTTTGTTTCAAAAACAGTGGTTTAACTAATCCCATTGACACCCTGTCTGGAGGGGATGGGACCCCGAGGATGGGGAGATGCTTAACTGGGACAAGACACAGCTGCCCTATTCCCACAAGCTGCACTGGCCATCCCGAGCGAGCCCAGAGCCACATCCACAGAGAGCGGGAAATGCCCAAGGGTCCCGTGAAATTCCCCTCCAGGACCACATTTCTAAAGCCACTGGCTGTTTCCAGGTGGCTTTCGAGGTGAGGGAAGCGCTGCTGCCACAGAGGAATGGGCTCCGCTGCCCGGCACGTCCTCCCTCGGCTGCAGGCAGCACTGAAGGCAAATCCCGCTTGGATTAAAGGCAAACCAGCCATAATCTCCCAGGGCCACCAGCCTGCCCTTGTCCCAGTGCAGATGGCTGTGCCACCTGGGCACCTCCTGCTCCTCTCCCCGAGGACCCTGGGCAGCACCAGGACCATCCCCCCGCAGCTCTGCCCAGACCCCAGCGGTGAGACCAGCCCTCCCCGGGCTCTCCCTGAAAGCTGGAGTTAAGCCTGGTGACCTCTGCCAGCTGAGATAAGTTTGGAAGTGATCAGCTGGGCGCACTTGCACCCTCCACCCCTTCATACCCAGATATTTCAAGAGCCCCTAAAAAAGACGGGGTCCCAAGGGAAAAACTTGTAATGCATGGAGACACCGTCCCCACAAAGAGCAATCCCATGGATGGGGTGGTCCAGCCTCACCTGGCATCAAAGGGACAGAGGCCTTGAAATCACGTAAAAAGGGGAGCTGGGGGAGCCCTGTGGGAAGCCAGGCTGTCAAGGATCAGTCATCTCCAGCCAGCTGTGCAACCTATTTTAGATTAAAATTTAAAAAAAGAGGCAAGCACGGCTTTTCAGGACAAGCACAGGGTTTGTGTTGACTGTAATTCTTCCTAAGGAGGTCTTTAGTTGTAATTAGCGAGTAATTTGTCACAGCGCTAACGATCCGAGCGTTTTCCTTATCCTATTAACCACCAAAATAGTTCCCTATTAATAATATTTAGTGCTGCAAGGATCCTGTGCAATCTCCTCACATGCACGCACGGTGCTCCGGGGCATCACCAACCGGTGCCGGTATTTTTGCGGCTCCGAAGCGCTGCCCACCCAAGGGCTGGAGCCCATCACCCCTCCCTCCCCGGCGTGCCCCCCTCGGACCCTCGCTCAGCCCGGCCCTTGCAGGGAAAAGTGAGGCACAGAGGGGAGGGACGGACTCTCCAAGGTCACGCACAAGGTTTGAGACAGGGCCGGACTGGGGAGAGGGAGATGCATCACCAGCAAGGCTCGAGGCAGGGACAGGAGCCGGGAAGGCGACGGCTCCCCACGGCAGCGGCTGGGGTGCTACGATGGGGCAGAGCCCTGGGAAGGAGGAATTCCCTCCAATCCCTCCCACCCCAGCCTCCCTCGTCCTCCCGGGAATTTAAACCCAGGATTTTGCCGAGCAGCCAGCACCGGAGTAACCGGCTATAAAAAGCGCCTCCGGAGCCCAGTGCCGCAGACCGCGGCTACAGAAATAATTATAACAATAATGGCATTAAAGTCGCGTCAACTCAGCCAAGTTTGGGAACACGGGTGCGCTGGCAAAGGGGAGCCCGGAGAGGAGTGACCCCCATCCCTCCCGCGCCGCATTCCCGCAGGGTGCCCCGCACCAGACCCAGATTTTTAGGGTGCCCCCCCTGTGCGTCACCGTTTGCTTTGGGGTGCGCAGGGTCACCCCCGCCCGCAGCAAGGTCGTGCCCTGCGCCCACCCGGCTCGT
>NW_008239785.1:2343907-2347392 GCF_000691975.1 Corvus brachyrhynchos | reverse complement strand
TGCCTCCCCAGTGTCCCCCACCCACCCAGCGAGGTCCCCCCTCAGGTGCCACTTAACTGTCCCCCCACAGTGGCACACGCGTGCCCACAGTGCCACCCACCTGCTATCCCCTGTGTCACCCAGTTGCCTCCAGTACCTCTCAGTGGCCCTCCTCGCCATCATCTGCCACCCTCAGTCACCCCTCAATGACCTCTGTCCACCACGGCCCACCCTCCTCCCTTCCTTGCCCCCAGCCCCGCCAGCTGGGGGACACCGGGCAGCAATGCCAGCTCAGGGACCTCCAGGGACAGACTGGGCACGGTCCCTCTGTCCCTGTACCCCCTGCCACTGGCGTGTCCCCTGGGAGAAGGACAAGCCCTCCACTTTTCCCGACAGGTCACAGGGGGAAGGAGTTGGCGCAGCTGTTGGCACAGGGACTGATCCCCTCCAGCAGCACTTCATGGGTGCACAGCACTGGAGATGGGGCAGGTTAAAGCCCCGCTCCATCTTCCCCATCCTGCCTTCCCAGCTCCGCTCCACACCCGGAGCAGCTGCATCCGCCGGGCGCAGCCGCTGGAGCCGGGAGCTGCCTGTCCGCTCCAATGCACCCCAACAGATCACCCCCCACCCAGTTCCCCCAGCCTTAAATTATTGGGAAGCACTGGTCACCTACTCATTTTCCACTTGGAGCTGAAGAAGAAGGATGGACCCTTTGACCGCTCACTTAAACCCGCCGGTGATTAATTAGTCCGGCAGCGCCTGTTAGTGGAGCATCACATGATTTTGATTTGAGTTGATAACACGAGTGCTATAAATATCAAACGGGAGATGTGCAGGGAGGCGGAGCGGGTGCCCTGATGTCCTCGGCTACTCAGTGGTGACGAGCAAAGGCCGTCCCCGGGACTCCCCCCTTTATCCCCTCCCTGCAGAGGGACACATGGATCCCCCTCCCCAGCTGCTTCCTACCCACACAGCCCCAAGGGCAGCTGAGAAAAGCCAAACCAAAGAGCAGCCCGGGGTGGCTTTGTACCCTGTTTTTCTGCCTGTCACTGTCACACCGGGACCCACATCCCCAGCAGTGACACCATGTCCATGCTGCTGGACGTCACACCTGGGCTGGGTGCCAGCGGCAGCACCGGCTGAACAGGAGGATTTAGACTCCATGATCTTAAAGGTCTTTTCCAACCTAAATGGTTCTAGGAGGAGCCGAGGACAACATCCACACCCGGAGCCCGCTCCAGCTCTCAGTGCTGGCGCCCAGCTGGGAGCCCCGAGACCCTAGGGACTGATCCCTGCTCACCCCAACACACATTTTTGGGGATCCTGTTCTGCACATGGATCATTTAAAAATCTAGCACAGCCCAGCACTGCTGAGCTGCCAGCCCTGCTCCCCTGCCTCGCTCTAGCCAGCACCGACAGCGGGAAACTGGGAGAGGGAGCCAGCACATTTCATTACCAGCACACAGCAGACTGCAGGGTTTTAGTGCAGATAATAATTCAAAGTTATCCCTGTGCAGATCCATAACCCGGCAGTCATTACACGCAGAGCTGCTGCCTGCATGCACGGCTCGTGGTTTTTTTCCCAGCGATTACTGCAGCACAGGATTTTGTAGGACAGTGCCGCAGTGGAGCGCGGGAGCGCTGGCAGGAGCTGGGTGGCGATACGGCTTCGAGGGCAGGGTCCCTCCCAGTTCTGCCCGGCCGCAGATTCCAGCACGAATAAAGCCAGGAGAAACCCCAGCAGGGCTAACCCGGAGGGAGAATCCAGAGAAAAGGCGATGTTTAACCCCAAAATGCACGTGCTGCTGGGCAAGATGCAAGTCTGAAGCTCGTGCTGCCCGGGTGTGGGATTTGGGATGTGTTTGACACGGAGAGAGGATCCTGCTCCTGCCTCCTTGTGCCGAGAGGGAAACTGAGTCACAGTAGAGCACAGCAGTTAATGTTATAACAGGAGGGTGAGCAGCTCACCCACAGCAGAAGATGTTTGTCTGTACACGCAGCCCATTCCCAGTCCACTCCCAGCTCCCCCAGCAGCCACTGGCACACACGGTGGAGCCACCAGCCCCTGCCCTCCTGGGCTGACTCTGTGCAGCCCCACAGTGGCAATGCCTGGGGAGGGGGTGACCCTTCATTAGTGGTGCTGAGGGCTGCCACCACCTTGGCTCCTCAGCTCCTGCCTGGGAAGGTGCTGGGAGCCCACCCCCTGCCTGGAGGGGTGACCCCAGACCCGCAGTGTCCCAGCAGGGTGGCAGGACAGCACATCTGGAAGAGCATCTCAGCATGGAGAGGTGACAGCAAATCCTGCCCCAGAAAGGGGGTTCATTTGGAAGAACCCATAGTCCTGCTGACTTTTCCAGATGTCACTAACACTACTTTGTCACAGCTTTGGATGCCAAGGGCCCGTGAGCAGTGCTCCCATGGGTTTCCCAGGCAGGCGCTACCCGAGGCTGGCTGCTCCCAGCTCGAAGCTGTGCTGTGCACACGAGGGGGTGGCTCTGGCAAGCGGGAGGTTCCGAGAGCTCCCCAGGAGCTGGGTCTGGGGTCCCTGCATCTGGAATTGCTCCTCTCACACCTCCACCTGCCTCAAGGCTGGTTTTGCACCAAGAAGGCAAAGTTACCAAAATCTTACTGGGCAAGCAGGACCCTCCATACCCATCGTTGTATCCCAGTGATGGGATTGCCCTGAATATCCCGGGAACCACACACTGGCATTGCTTTTCCATTGCAACCCTGTCTGCTGGATCTCACCTCCATGGGACCACCAGGAATTTTGCAGAAGCCCTACACAGGCCCTCACCGCTGGGGGCAACCAACTGCAGATGCAACTTCAAGCTTCCATGCCTCTGCCTCCTCATTCCCTCTCCCCTGGCCAGTTGGTGACCACTGCCACATCCAAACCTCCAGTGGCTCTTCCCAGATCAACCCATATTCGCCCCATGCATTTGCAAAGTCCCTTGTTTATTCATTTGGGGTTTAAATGCCAATTTTCCCTTTTTAATCAAAACATTTCAAGGCACAAATCACACAAGTCCCACTAAGGTCCCCAAACGCGGTGCAGGGGAAGCACACCAGGGGGGAGGGAGTTCATCCTTGCAGGCTGAGACTGGAGCTCAGAGTCATCAGGATTTTAACCATTAACAAAAAATCCCAACCCCCCCCCCGCCCCAAACTGGGAGCTGCCCCGAACCCTGCAGCCTTTACATGGGAGGGACATGGGGATGAAGAGGATGGGTATCTGGCTAGGGTCCCATCCCTGGGGTAAACGCTTCCCAGACAGGAGGGCGGCGCAGGGAGAGCCTTGATGGGGGAACGGGGGAACCTTGCTGGGGGGGTTAAGCGGGAACCCCCGGATGAGGCAACAGGGTTCCCAGGAAGGAGGAGACGGGGTGCTGGGAGCGCCTTGCTAAGGAAATGAGGGAGCCTTGCTGGGGAGCCAAGGCAGGGGGTTAAGGTGGAGCCCCCGCGGGGGCGGCCCCCCCAAGAGGGGTACCCAGAGAGGGGGGGAG
>NW_008239785.1:2339408-2342144 GCF_000691975.1 Corvus brachyrhynchos | reverse complement strand
GCGTTCCATCGGGAATCGCCGGCCGGCCCGGCATTGCCGGCAGCGAGCGCTCCCTTTCCCTCGGACAAAGTCGTTTTGTCGGCCAGCTCCCACTGAAACCCCTTTTATTCCCTTTCCTCCCCACCCCGCACGCTTTCGTGCCGCCTCGGGGAGCTTGCAGAGGGTCTGCTGATGGCAAAGCCCCGTTCCCGGTGGGAGAGGGGCCGGGGGAGCAGCGGGAGCCGCGGGCACATCCAGGCCTCGCTGTGTTTTCACACCGAAAGCCTGATCGGGACAATTCCTGTGGGGCGGCTGCCGGAAGCGGGATGCAAAGCAGGGCTGGTGAAACCCACCCCGGCCCCATCCCTGCGCAGGGACCCGCCACTCACCCCAGCGTGACGGGCCCCGTGCCCCCCATCAGCTGAGCCATTCGGTTCTCCCCCTCCTCAACAACGTTTTCATAACACCCTGTGCTCCACGTGGTGTCAAAATACCTTTTACCTTCTCCCCAGATACTCCTGGTTTGGGGAATTTTTTTCAGTGTTTCCTTCCCCTCCTCCCTCCCCCCAGCATCCTGATTTGTGCAGTTTGAAATGCCCCACACGGCTCGGGGCAGGGGTGAGATGAGGAGTTTTGTGGTTGCAGTTTCTGTTTCTTTTTCAAGCGTCAGAGAACAAAGCTGCGAGTGTGGCTGTGGTTTGATGGGGGGGGGGGGTTTTCCGCCTCCCCACCCCCCCCAGACCCCCTGCAGGGCTCCCCACAACTCCCCAAAGCCCCACAGATTCCAGGCTGTGGGGCCAGGACTCACCAGAGCTGTTTGGGGTGTCAGTGACTGACCCTCTGACAGCCAAGAGCTTTCCTCAAGATGTGTTGGAGGAGGAAGGCAATAATTACGTGGCAATTCTTATTTTTTAATTAATATTTCAAATTAATCTCGCAGACATCACCCCAGAAGCTCAGAGCTGTGTCCAGCATCATTCCAGGGCTGGCTCTGGTGGTGGTGGGTTTTTTCCAAAACACAGCAAATTTAAGGTTTTTGGGGTTTGTTGTTTTTTTTCTTTTTCAACAATTATCTTTTCAGATCCTGCCAAATTTATGGGTTAATTTAAAAAAGCAAAAGCTGGATTAGCATCACTTCAGGCTGAGCTCTGAAACGAGTTCTGTGGAGGAATATCCCTGGTTAACTACGAACCTGTTTAGTACCAGCCAGGCCATGATTGCATTTTTGGGGTGCCCCAGCTCCACGGGCTGATGGGAGCCAGCTGCTGCTTCCCCCAGGCTGGGGGAGCACCCCAACTTCAGGGGCCTGGGCCCCCCAGCAAGGGTTTGGCCGCTTCTCCTCTGATCCCAGCATCACTACAAGTGGTGGGGTTGGGGATGAGGAGGAACCTGTAAGAGGGATTTAGGTGTTGGCCGGTGCTGGGGAGCAGCAGGAGGCTGCTGAGCACCAGCCAGGAGCAAATCCTGGGATGAGCCCCAGGAAGGGGGAGAGGCAGCAGCTATTCCCCATCAGAAACGTCTCAATCCCTCCTTGCTGAAGGCAGCAGACACTGTCCAAGCCCCTTAACTCTGCTCAAAGTCCCCACAGGCATCCCACAGGAGCTGTGGCTCCAGGAGGGCGACAGGGATTTGGGATGGATTTAACCAGAGGGGTGAAGTCCCCCTGTGCATGTACCACCCCCATGTCCAGGCATCCCCTGCCAGTGCATCCCCCTGCTCACAAGCCCCTTGCTGTGTGTGCAGCCTCATGGGAATTTGCATACACACCCCTATTCCCCTTTTAGCGCCTCCCCCATTCTCAGTTCAGCACGTTCTTTGCTGATTTGGGGTCCCTGTGCCAGCCCCTGAGCCTCTGTGCAGGGCTGGGTCCTCGCTGGTGGATTTTTCCTCTGCTGGAAAAAGGGACGGATCTGTCACTGTCCAGATGCTAAATTTAGCCGGGTACCAAGAAGGCAGGGGCAGTACCAGGAACTGGGGGGGCCCTGCTTGCCTTTTGCTCTCTCTGCCTTAATGGGGTGTGAAGGGGAAGGAGGTCAGGAAACTGGGTGGAAGGGGGGTCCTGTGGGGCCAGGTAGGACCCCAGCAGCCTCCTCACCCACCATACTGGACCTCTTTGTGCTACTCCTGCCTCATCCATGAGCTTTGAGCATCATGGATGGTCCAAAATGTCCTTCCCAGATTCACTGGAGCCTCTCCCCAGGCAGCCCCCACACCTTTGGGGGAGCCACGCAGACCCTTGGGGCCACACCAACCCTTGGATCTGGGGGAGTGCCAGGTGTGGGATACAGGCAGGATGGCTCTGGCTGTTGTGGGTGGGTTGGGACCCCCAAAAGCCCCCGTGAGTGAGCATCATGGATGGTCCAAAATGTCCTTCCCAGATTCACTGGAGCCTCTCCCCAGGCAGCCCCCACACCTTTGGGGGAGCCACGCAGACCCTTGGGGCCACACCAACCCTTGGATCTGGGGGAGTGCCAGGTGTGGGATACAGGCAGGATGGCTCTGGCTGTTGTGGGTGGGTTGGGACCCCCAAAAGCCCCCGTGAGTGAGCTGACACCCCCGTTCTCCTGTGCCCTGCAGATGTGCACCCCCAGCAACACGCCGGCCACGCCGCCCAACTTCCCGGACGCGCTGGCCATGTTCTCCAAGCTGCGCACCTCGGAGAGCCTGCAGAGCAGCAACAGCCCCATCACCTCCATGGCCTGCTCCCCCCCGGGCAGCTTCAGCCCCTTCTGGGCCTCCTCGCCCCCCAGCCCCCCG
>NW_008239785.1:2297800-2338754 GCF_000691975.1 Corvus brachyrhynchos | reverse complement strand
GGAGCCACTGGATACCCTCCCCAGCTCTGGCTTTCCTGGGCACATGTTGCAGTGCCCAGAGCAAATGCACCTCTCTAGCTCCCGAAATTCAGCCCGGCTTCTTGCACAGACCCCCCCTGGACTTGTCCCCAACCCCGTCCTCCCTCCCTCAGCACCCCCAGGGCCTGGGGGTTTGTCAAGGTGATGTCCCCCTGTCTCTGTGACCGCCCTCTGTGGCGCTTCCCCAGGCACGGGGGAGCTGGGGGTTTTTTAGTTTTCAAATCAATGTTGCTTAAAAAAAACAAACAGAAAAACAAACAAAAAAAAAAAAAAAGAAAAAAAGACCCAGCAAAAAAGAGGTTGAAGGTTTTTTATTAATTTAAAAATAATAAAAATTAAAAAAAAAAAATCACTTTTTTAACACCAGCTGTCCCTGCCTTTTCTCTCTGCTGGGAGGATGTCCTTGGCAGGGCACTGAGAATCGGGGTGACCCCCCTGTGACACAGTGTCACCAGTGGGGTCTGGGTCCCCCAGGAGCTGCCCCGAGTCCGTGCTCTGCCTCCAAAAGCCACCACTGCTGTCCCCAAAGAGGGGGGATCAGAGGGAAGGGAAGACTCAGGGCCATGGGGGTGCTGTGCCAGCACAGCGAGGAGCCCCCATGTGCCACGGGGTGCAGCCAACACCCCTTTCTGTCCCCTCACAAAATCCCACAGCTTGCAGAAGCCCCCCCAGCAACCTGGGCCCCCCAGCCCCATCACCCCCCCATGGATGAGCCCCCCCCAGGCCTCGGCACTGTGGGAGCACTTGGGGAGGGGATGATGCCCTGTGAGTTTCCCCCCTCTGCAGAAGGGTCACCAGCCAGAGGACATGGGAGCTTGCCAGGCCCGTGGCCACTGTGCTCACGCAACAACCAGCTGGGGTACAGCCCCAAAAATGGGAACACAGCAGCTCTGCAAATGCCAGGAAAGATGGGAAGGCTCAAGGCACAGCCCAAAGCTTCCTGCAGGGATGGGGAGGTCCCCAGGATGGCACAAACTCCAAGGAGAAAAGGCAAAAAAAATCCCCCATCTGGGATTACTTACCTCTCCAAAGATCCCCGAGGAGGGATGTGGGGCTGGGGGTGTGTTCGGGGGTGCAGGGGCGTGGGGGTGTTTATAGGGTGCTGTCCTGGTGGCAGCAAATGGGGCAGGGGGATGATCACCAAAGAGGCCACCCCAGCTGGGCCGTATCCTGCAAGTGCAATTGGTGCCAGAGGTGTTTGTTTTTAAGCCACTCAACCCCAGCCAGGAGTGCAGGATGGTTCTTGGTTGGCTCTGCTCTGGTGCCCTATGGTTTGCTCAGAGTGTTCCCAGTTACCCTACAGGAGGGACCCAGATCCTGCTGTGTCCACCTCAGCACCCCCAAAGCAGGTTTTGAGCACCTGGTTTTCCCCTGAAAAACCAAACCCACCAGGGAGAACATTCCAGGAGGAACTCCCTGGGAAATAAGGTGCCTGTGGAGTACAGTGGGGCAGACAGGGGTGGCGTCTGTCCCTGTGGGGGAAGGTTTGGGGACATCCACCAGGAGGGCAGGGTTTCCACGGGGCAGCCCCCAGGGGATGTCCCCAATAAGCTCTGGGTCCCTTCCAGGTGCCTTTGGGGTTCCCCTCAGCGTTTCTCAGCCTCCCACACACCCGAGAGGTGGCACCGGCTCTGTGTCCCCCCCCCCAGGATGTGTCACTGCCTGTGTGTGGCGGGGAAATTCCCAGCCCCCCTGTGCACACAGCCGCGTGTCCCCAGCTGTGACACCCCTCAGTCCCCCTGTGCTGCTCCAGGGATCGGGGTTTCCCTGCCCGGTACCCCCCCACTCGTGACACGACTTGTGTTCGGTCTCAGCACACCCTGGGGCTTCCTCCCAGCCACGGTGAGGGGTGGGTGGGGAAAAGCGGCCCCAAGTCCTGGGGGCAGCACAAGGGGAAGGAGGGGACGTGTCCCTCTCAAGGGGTTGTGGTGTGTTGGTTGCTGGGAAGCAGAGGGGTTTGTGCCTTCCTCGTTCAGTCAGTGGCAGCGCTGCAAGAGGGACAAGGGGGTGGCAGAGGGGGTTTCTTCACCCGGAGATGAGGAAGGCAGCTCAGGGATGCTCATCCCGTGGGATAAGCGACAGCAAACCGGCGGCTTGGGGTGGGGTTTGCTTTTGGCATCGAACTGCGTTCTGCTGCTGCCCTTCTGAGGTCCCCATTTCCCCCTTCTCCAGCAGCAAACGAGCTCCTCCTCCTGCTGCTGCCCCAGAGCCCCTTTGGGGCCACAGGCTCCCCTGGCAGGGCACAAGTGGGGCTCGTGAGGGCCAGGGGGTGCAGGACACCAGGGGCTGACACACACCGTGGGAGGGGTTCCACAGGGGCTGTTTTCAGGACGAGGGATGCTGCCGGCCCCTCCTTGTGCCTGAGGGAAGATCCTGCTCCAGGGCCACTCCACTCAGGACGCCCAGGTGCTCGGCTGCTCGTCACCCTTTATTTCTGCAGGCTGGAGTCGCTTGCTCAGTCCATCCCCACGGGAGTCCGGCCCCGGTACACGAGTCCGTCCCTGCCCACCAGGTCGAACGCGCCGGGCTGGGAAGGAGGGGGGGGGCTGGCTGCCACACCGGGCTGCATTCAGCGTCCCCAAGCCAGCCTCCCCACCCAGCTCCTCCTGGGGAAACTGAGGCACAGGTCCCCCCCACCTCAGATGCTCAGCATCACCCTCCCAGCCTCGGTGTCCCCTGCCTGTATCCCCACCTTCCCCATCCCTACCTTGTTGGGGTCGGGGAGGAGGGGCTCCATGGGCTGCACCGGGCAGGTGCTGGTGTGTTGGCCCCCACAGTACCTCGGGGATCTGCGGGAATACCTCTCGGCTGCCTGCTCCCTGTGGGATAGGGCACGGCGATGCTCAGTGCCCAGCGCCCTGGCACCCTGTGCTTCACCCTGCTGTGCCAGGGAGGGGTTCGGGGGGTGCTCGCCCTCCTCCAGCTGCTGCAGGAGACCCCTGCCCACTCACCCCTGCAGGCTCTGCCCTTTACCACAGCCCCAAGAGCTGCCCATTGCTGTGACAGGTCCTGGTGCCCTTCGCAGAGGACACCAGGAGGCAGGAGCAGGGCTGTCCCAGCTCCGGGCCTGAATTTGGGAACTCCTTTCACAGGAGGCACCAAGTCCCCACCAAGCTGAGCTCAGGCTGACACCAGACAAAACTCATCACGTGTGGCTTCAGCACCACTGAGGCAGAGACCTGGGCTAGACAGGACAGTACGGGGGCTGTAAAACCCCTCTGAGCTGGGGCAGGCCCAGCTGACCCTCTGCAGCTCCTCTCTGCCCAGGCAGCTCCAGCCCCCTCCACCCCCCCCCAGGGAAGAGCTCTCCTTGCTGGGACAGGGCTCCCCTACACCCCAGGGGCCAGGGATGGGTCCCCATGTCCCTACCTGTCCTCCTGTACGTGGAACTGCTTGAGCCCATGGGGCAGGCGCCCAGAGAGGCCAGGGGCCACCGGTGGCGTGGACGGGACGATCTCAGAGTATCTGGGGAGGGTGACAGGGGCCACAGGTGGGTGACAGGGGCCACCCCGGGCACTGCAGGACCCTGCCAGCACCCATCTGCCCCTGTCCCACCCCCGATGCACCGGTGCTGGTGCCACTCATCGGCCAGACATTTGCGCAACTGAGTCACAAGGTGAGTACTCGGAAGAGGGCACCTTTAGGAGCGTCCTAAAACAGGGAGAAAAGGGCTGGGCAAGCTCCTGGGGGACGCAGCCCTGCCTGTGCAGGCAGAGCCAAGTGCTGGGCACGGCACTGCAGGGAGTCCCAGCATTTGCGGGGGAATCGCGGGGTGCTGAGCCTGGATTCTCCACCACCACCACAGCACAGTCCAACCCACTGGCTGGCTACAAAATAAAGGGGGTGCCATGGGGGAAATGGGTTATTTGTGGTTTCCCACCTGGGAAAAAGCTCCAGCTCATACTAGACAATGGTGAATCTGCAGAAGGAAGCTCCCAAACCCACTGATGGGGGAATTTCTCCCAGGGGCAGCCCAGTCCCATGGAACTGGGGCTGGTGGCAAGGTCAAAGGGGGGGGTTTCCTGCACCCCTTGCTGGAGTGGGATGCTCCCAGCTTGGGACACGCTCGCCTTGGTCCCACTGGCACCTCCAAAATGTGGTGGCTGCTCGTGGCTGCCCAGGGCACACAGGGATGGGAGGTGGAGGGCACAGGCTCCCATGCTCTGTGTCCTCGCTTGGTCAGCACCCACGACCCCCCTGTGCCCTGCCAGGAGGGCAGGTCAGTATCTGGCTGTGGCACTGCACGTGCCAGCCCTGCCAGGGGACAAGCCACTGTCCCCCACACTTGTCACGAAAGCCTTTGCACCTACAGTCCAGCTTCGGCTGCGAGTGGCTCCATCCTGGAGCTGCCTCTTCCTCGTGCTTCCTTGGGTGTCGGGAGCCTACTGCCACTGAGAGGAAATCATCATCAGCATCCCCACGGTTCCATCACTGGATAAATGGATCCAATGCCAGGGCACCACACGGGCCCAGCCAGAGGGAACGGGGCCAGTGCTGTCCCCAAAGCCATTGCTGTCCCTATGCCACTCACCTGCTAGTCCCAGCCACGCTCTCAGATGGGACCCAGAGGGTCTGGGATCCTGGGTGGCCTCGTACTGACTGCACCCGCTGTGCAGGGAGGTGGATGCCAGGGGCTCCTGGATGCATTCCTGAGCCATCTGCACTCTTTCTCTGAACATGGGGAGGAGCCTGAGCAAGCAGAGCAGTGTTTCAGTCCCAACTCTTGCCCCCCAAGCTCCATCCCTTTCCCTCAGGGAAGCCCCCCGTGCCACTGTGAGCTTGGGCTTAAACCAGACCTTGGTCTAAGAGCAGCAAGATGGGGGTGCAGACCCCAAAGGAGGGGGCGTCTCGGGGGCAGCACCCAGGGGGCTGGGAAGAGCCTCTACCTTGGAAATGCTTATTGTGATCTCTTCATCCTTGATCTCTCTATCCTTGGTCTCTCCCACATTGGTCATCTCAGGAGGAACATCCAGGTGGCTGGGAAGAGCCTCTGCCTCAGAGATGCTTATCGTGATCTTTTCATCCTTGATCTCTCCATCCTTGGTCTCTCCCACATCAGTCATCTCAGGAGGAACATCCAGGTGGCTGGGAAGAGCCTCTGCCTCAGAGATGCTTATTGTGATCTTTTCATCCTTGATCCCTCCATCCTTGGTCTCTCCCACATCAGTCATCTCAGGGGGAACATCCAGGTGGCTGGGAAGAGCCTCTGCCTTGGGGATGCTTGTCTTGATCTCTTTGTCCTTGATCTGTCCCATGTCATCCTGTCCCACGTCATTCTGTCCTGTGTCTCTCCATCGCAAATTCTGTCCCATGTCCTTCCGTGCCGTGTTCCATCCCATGCCCTTCTGTCCCGTGTCATTCCGTGCCATGTTCCATCCCATGCCCTTCCGTCCCACGTTCTGTCCCGAGTCATTTGCCCCGACGGAGACCGAGTGGCTGCTTGCATTCGCCTCCTGCAAATCCTTCCCTCTGTCCTGTGCCCTGGCCTTGTGGGGCACAGGGCTGACGGGCCGGCTGTCCCCATGCCTTCGTGTGGGTGTCCTGGGCCTTTCCAGGAGGGTAACTGGAAGAAGAGACCAGAGCGAGCTCCCCAGGGTCAGGGGAACATGGCTGGGGGGAAACCCAGCAGCCTGCAGGCCCCCTGCCCGGCCCGCTGTGCCCTCACACCCTCCGGGTCCCTCCCCAGCTGTGCCCAGAGGTACTTTCGTTGCCGATGACAATCAGCCCTTGGTCATCCCATGGGCGTGTGCGTATGAGGCCACCGTCCTTCTGCCCGTCCGGGGAGCCTTGTCCGCCCTCGCCTGTCATGGCAGACTGGGAAGGAGAGGATGGGCTGGCTGCCACACTGGGCTGCATTCAGCATTCCCAAGCCAGCCTCTCGGCCCAGCTCTTCCTGGGGAAACTGAGGCACAGATCCCCCCATGGATGCTTAGCACTGCCCTCCCAGCCTTGGTTCCCTCTCAGCATCCCCTCTTGAGGCTGAACAGCCCCAGCTCCCTCAGCCTTTCCCCAGGACAGAGATGCTCCAGTCCCCAAATCATCTTTGTGGCCCTCCATGGGACCCTCTCCAAGAGCTCTGTGTCTCTCTCATCCCGAGGAGCCCAGAACTGGACGCTGCTCCAGGGGAGGCCTCGCCAGGGCTGAGCAGAGGGGCAGCATCGCTCCCTGAACTGCTGCAAATGCTCTTCCTGACGCACCCCGGGACACCAGTGACCTTCTTGTCCCCTGGGGCACAGTGCTGGTCACGGACAGCTCGTTGGCCACCAGGACCCCCAGCTCCTTCCCCACAGAGCTGCTTTTCCAGCCTGTGAGTCCCGGCCTGTGCTGGTGCCTGGGGTTGTTCCTGCGCAGGTGCAGGACCCTGCACTTGCCTTTGTTGAACTTCAAAATGTTCCTCCCCAGCTCATTTAGCCCTTTTAACCTCTGTGCCCATGCTTTTAGCAGCCAACCCCGGGGATCAGCCAACACCTGAGTGATGCCATCAAATACAACACTGAGGCATTCTTCCCTCCAGCAACGGGATTCAGTATTCCAGACCTCCCCCCATAACATCCCTCTGCTGTCCCCCAATCCCAGCCACTGCTCCAGAGAGACCTGGAGGGCAGGGAGCCGTGGTCCTGCCTGATGCTGAGCAAGGAGGAGCTGTGGTGGGATGTCAATGCAGCCTGGCCCCAGGGAGGTACCAGCTCCTGCTGTTTCTCCCACCACCCTGAACATGGCCCTTTTCTGAGCAGAAAACGTGCTGGGAGCATGCATTAAGCCAGCTGAGGAGCTGCCCTGGCTCAGCCTATGCCAGGTCCTGCTCCTGGTGGGATGCACAGGGAAGAGAATTCCTGAGCAACCCTGGCAGAGGTGCCGAGGCACGCAGTGGCTGGAGGTGCAGGGGGCTGTGATCCCACTCCACTGGCAGACCTTGGCCTCCTCCTCCTCCTCCTGCTTTCCTGCCCACCAGGAAGTCCTCCAGCACGTCCCAGCACACCATGTTTCTCGCCTCCTCTGAGGCTGGGGAGAGCATCAGCTTCTTTTCCAGCCTTTTTTTTGGGAAGGAAGGCATCAGAGCCATCCGTGTAACTGGGGGCAGGATGGGATCCAGAGGAGCGTTGACCCCCCCCAGCATTTCTGGGGACCATGCCCTGATGTGGGGGAACCCTGCCCTGGAGCAGGCCCTGGCTGTGCTCAAGGACATACCACGACACTCTCCAACGCCTGGTTACGGAGGTCATCCAGCATATTCTGGAAGTTTTCCTGGAGTGAGGCAAGGACAGGGACAGGAGTCAGAACACAAGAGCAGGATTTAAAAGGAACATCTGCAAATTAACTTGGCCACAAGACAGAGGGATGCTGGACAGGGCTCTGCCAAGTGGCTGTGGCTGTATTGCACAGGTGGACCTTTGTCTCCCCACCTTCCCAGGACCCAGGTTACTTTTTTGATGGCTGTTTAGTTCATAAATGCCTCAGCAGCCCTGTCTGAGGGAGGCAGTGACCTCTACCACTGGCCTGACCTGCAGGCAGTGGTGCCCTTCTGCCCTCCCCAGGGCAGCCCTGGCAGAAGGAAAGTGGGGAGTTCCAGGTGGGTTGGGTTCTGCTCTTGGGACACCCTTCCCACTCTTCCCTCCTGGTTCCCTTCACGCTGGGAGCCTCCAAGGGCTGCAGGGCAGGGGCAGCAGGGCAGCAGCGAGGGGCAGCTCCTGGAGGCACTGGTGGCAGCTCACCGGGTCAAAAATCTCCTGCATCCTCTGCATGTCCTCTGCCATGAGGGACTGCTCCACCTTCATCACATTGACCTCCTCACGGAGCTCCTGGCACAGAGCCCTGACCTAGGAGAGGGGGATGGTGGGGTGAGCCCCAGGGCAGGCTCCCTGGGGACCAGGTCCTTTGCACCCACCATGGTCTGCACAGAACCAGGGGCAGGGCAGGGCCTGGCCTGGGCAGGGCTTGGCCTTCAGCACATCCTCAGCAGCAGCTCCCCACCAGCATGAGGGGGTTCAGATCCCAGAGGAGGGCACAGCCTGGGAGAAGCACCCGGGGCTGGGAAGAGCCTCTACCTCGGCGATTTCTTTTTCATTGGCTTCCACTTTCTGCATTAACTCCTCAAGGAAAGAGGCAGAGAAAGGGCTTCTCTCAGCCCCCTCCAGTGGCTCCCCAGTCTCCTGGGCAGGCAGATCCCACAGGCCCAGGTGCAGAAGCATCCCATTCAGGAGGTTGCGCAGTTGCTCGAAGTCAATGGATTCTGTCTTTGGTGCCCCGAGGGCGGCATCCAGCATCTGGCCCAGGGTGAGCGTTGCCATTGCTGCTGACCTGTCCAAAACCACAGAGCTGCCATTAACAGCAGCCTCTCATGCTATTGCTCTGGAGAGGAGCAGGTAGGATGGGAGGTGGTAGGAGGTGGTAGAAGGAGGTAGAGGAAGAGGAGCACAGCCAGCAGGCTCCTTTCTTTTCAGTCTTGTCCTTGTTCCAGAGCCCATACCACTTGTGTCCCTCTTTACAGTGTCCCCCTGCCCTGGCCAAAGAGTGCCCATTGTTACACAGCAGTGGCCCAGCCCCATGTGGAATGTCCCCATTGTCCCCCACTGCTGGCAGTGTCCTGGTTCCAACAACCAACAGGACCTGCAGGGACTGTGTGCCACAACCTTTACCGCTTTCAGCCCCAAAATAACTCCAAGGATGGCTCACATTAGGCAGGTGGTGCCCTGGGAGCTGCTTGTAGGGTGAGTTGAGCTTGCCCAGGAGGGCTGTGCCCTGTGGAGAGGTGATCCATGTTCTCATGCAGCCTGGAGCATTCCAGAACACTCCGGGAGGAGGCCTGACCCAGAGAGGAAGCACCTCCAGTCATTCATTTTTGAGGTCTCAAAAGCATGAGAGTTTCCCTTCTCCCTTGGACGTGGGGATGGTGGAAGGCTGCTGCTGACTCCATCAATACACAGCTTTTCAGCACCTCGCTCCAAAGCAAAGAGCCATACAAGCAGGGCAAAGCAGATAAACACGAGCCCCCAGACAAGCCTAGAAAGTAAAAGACTCAAACACTGGGAAAAATCTTTGAACTAGAGTGATCCATCAGACAAATCCTTACAAAAATCATCAACTAGCAATTCCCTTTTAAACCTGCAGGTCTGACCACCAGGCAGTGGGATCACTGACATCTCCCTGCTCTGGTAAGGCTCAGGAGCTTTGAGCACAGGAGGGCTGGGTGAGTTCCTGGGGGGATCCTACCACCACCACAGCACAGTCCAACCCACTGGCTGGCTACAGAATAAAGGGGGTGCCATGGGGGAAATGGGTTATTTGTGGTTTCCCACCTGGGAAAAAGCTGCAGCTCATACTAGACAATGGTGAATCCACAGAGGCAAGCTCCCAAACCCACTGATGTGGCAATTCCTTCAGGGGCATCCCCAGCAGCCCAGTCCTGTGGGAACTGGGGCTGGTGGCAAGGCCAAAATGGGGCTGGGTGCTGTGGCTGTGGGAGCTGGGGGTTCTCCATGGGCTGAGCAGCTTTTGCCTTTGGGCTCCCAGGGGCTACTTGAGTTTGGCTCCATGAGCCAGGGCCTTGAAGACAGGGGCTGGGGACAGGCTGAGGGGCCCTGGGTCTGCCCTTGCTGCTGCACTTCTGCCCATCAACCTGTTCCCCTTTGCCTCCTCTTCCCAGGAGGGCAGCAGGGGTCAGACTGCCCCTGCCAAGCTTTGGGCATGGGTACCCCACATGGGACAAGCCCAGAGCTGGGGCTGAAGACCTTGGTAACACAGCCTGTGCCCAGGAGCAGCACGGGGACTCCAGGGACACAGCCTGGCTCCCTGGGCAGGCAAGAAGGGACACAGAGAGGACCAGTGACCCCTGAAAAGTGGGCAAGTGCTCTCTGGGGTCAGATGAAGATCTTGCATGGCAGTTCCACCACCTCATGCTGTATTTAAAGGATGTACTGAATGGCTTCTCTTTTGGAAACAGAACCAGTGGGAAGTTAGTGGAATGCCAGTGTGGCAAAGGGATAAATGTGAGAGACTGAAAACCTGGAGGAGTTAATGTAAACCTGAAAGAGCTAATGCTCAAAGACTCGGCAGAAGAGAAAAGGAATGCTAGCACAATAATGAGAGAAGGTTCAGCTGGAAAAGGGGGTCTTTTGGAGGCAGGATAGTGCTTTTCTGGGACCAACTTTGTATCTTGGGAAACTATCTCAGAGAACAAGTTTGAGACAGCATTGCACTTGCATCTGATGGGGGAAGGAGACTGAAACCACAAGAACCCCCAGCCCTGTTCTGAAAAGTTCAAGAATAACAAAATGTGGCTGTGCAAGGACCAATCTATAAATTCCACAATGGACAGGGGCTAGTGGGGCACCCACCATGCTGAGGAACCAGACCAGGGATGGTGCTGGAACCCAGGCTGGTGGCACGAGTTCTTCCTCTACCTCTATTTGCCTTCCTTTCCTTCTTCCTTTCTCCCTCTCCTTGAAAGTTGAAATTGTGGCTGCCATGGGCTGTTAAGAAATCGCTGTTTCCACATGTAGTTCAGGGAAATTTAACCCATGAGCTCTTCACTGGGGTAGTTGTTGACTCCACAGGCTGTTCATCAGGGAAGCTTAATTTGTGGGCTGTTCCAAAAAGTTGCCACGTGTTGTTCAGAGAATTTTAATCCGTGGGCTGTTTAAATAAACTTAATCTGTGGGCTGTTCCTTGGGGAAGTTTAATCCACAGCTTGTCCAGGGAAATTTAATCTGCCGGCTGTTGAGAAATGTTTAAACTTGCCACCACAGTCCGTGCAACCTATCACAAGGTTTAAATCCTTGCTGCCAAAAACCTCCAACTTTCTAATTGATTGTTTGGTGCTGTTTTGCCTTATTACGGCCCCAGGGTATCCCGAAGGTCCAGGACCACCCTCTCAGGACAGCCACATGCTCTCCAGAGCCAGGTCATGACCTGACCTCCCAGCACGCATCAGAGGGGTCCAGAGTGCTGACCAGGCAAGGACATAGGTGTGAGGGCTGTTTGGGATGGCAGGTGTGGGAGCCTGTGCCCTCCACCTCCCATCCCTGTGTGTCCCAGGCAGCCACGAGCAGCTGCTGTGTTTTAGAGGGGCTCCATCCTGGAGCTGCCCCCTCCTCGTGCCTCCCTGAATGACAGAAACCTGTTGCCATTGGGAGGATTTGGCACAGCAGCATCACCAGCATCCCCACAGTTCCATCCCTGGCTAAGTGGGTCTGAAGCCAGGGCATCACACAGCCCCTGGCTATGACAGCGGGAGGGAACAGGGCCAGTGCTGTCCCCATGGCACTCACCTGAGTCCCAGCCACACTGCTGGCCAGAGGGTCCGTGCTGCTGGGTGGCCTCATGCTGGCTGCACCCACGGGATGGAGCTGTGAGTGCTGGGGGATCCTGGATGAACCTGGACTTGCCTTTGTTGAATTCCAAAAGGCTCCTCCCCAGCCAAGGGTTTCGGGTGCTCACGTGCACCAGAGAGGGGCTGTGGTGGGATGTCAGTGCAGCCCCAGGACTCACCAGCTCCTGCTGTTTCTCCCACCACCCTGAACAGAGCCCCTTTCTGAGCAGAGAACAGGGAGCCCACTGGAGCCACCCTGGCTCTGCCTGTGCCAGGTTGTGCCTCCTGGTGGGATGTGCAGGGAACAGGAGCACAGACCCTGGGGCACGCAGTGGCTGGAGGTACTGAGGGCTGCAGTCCCACACCACTGGAAGATCTCGGCCTCCTCTTCCTCCTTCTCCTGCTTTGCTGCCCACCAGGAAATCCTGCAGCATGTCCAGCACCCCATGCTGTCACTTCCTCTGGGGCTGGAGAGAGGCTGGCAGGAGTGGGGGGCTCTGGGTGGGTTGGGATGAGCACCCACATTCCACTCTTGGGACACCCTTCCCACTCTTCCCTCCTGGTTCCCTTCACGCTGGGAGCCTCCAAGGGCTGCAGGGCAGGGGCAGCAGGGCAGCAGTGAGGGGCAGCTCCTGGGAACACTGGTGGCAGCTCAGCAAGTCAAGCAACTCCTGGATGGTCCAGATGTTCTCTGCCATGTGGGACTGCTCCACCTTCATCTCATTGACCTCCTCACCAAACTCCTGGCACTCTAGGAGAGGGGGATGGTGGGGTGAGCCCCAGGGCAGGCTCCCTGGGGACCAGGTCCTTTGCACCCACCATGGTCTGCACAGAACCAGGGGCAGGGCAGGGTCCAGCCAGGCTGGCACAGGGCACTGCGGGCAGGGCTTGGCCTTCAGCACATCCTCAGCAGCCAAGAAGGGGCAGCAGCTCCCCAGCAGCATGAGGGATGCAGACCCCAAACAAAGGGGTGGCTCGGGGGGAGCACCCAGAGGGGCTGGGAAGAGCCTCTGTTTTGGTGATGTCTCTCTCACCGGCTTCCACTTTCTTCCTTATCTTCTCCATGTCTGCCGGGGTGGGAACCACAGGGGCCTCTCATGCTTCCCTGCAGTGGTTCCCTGCTCTCCTGGGCAGGCAGATCCCACAGGCCCAGGTGTCCAAGCATTGCACCTGGGAGGCGGTGGCAGGAGATAGAACAAGATGGGCACAGCTAATAGGCTCCCTCCTCTTTGCTCTCCTCCTCATTCCAGAGCCTGTGGGTCTCCCTGTTTACAGCTGCATCCAAGCTCAGTGCTGGAGACAATTTACTGCAGCAGCAACTGTAAGGGAAAGCTATGGAGGTACCTTGACCACTGAAATTTAAACGGTAATCAGGGATAATGCAAACAAATTTTAATGAGAATTTCAACCTTGGTGGCATCTAGTTAACTTCACTTCTGACCCTACCAACAGTAAAGCCACAGCTTTTGCTTTAACAATACACAGTGCTTTGGTAAACCCCATCTACCCAACCATTGCACTGGGGTTAAATCACCACGGAATACAATCCAATCCAACAGAGAGTATGGGCCCAACAAAATAGGAACAAATGGCAAGCTGTCAATGTTGATGTGTGTGTTGTACGGGAACAACAGGGATTTATTTGTGAAAGCAACACCACTAATGCCCAAGATATTTGTCTTGGCACTGAACAAAATGTTTGTCACTTTGAAATAGGGCCTGCTGAAATCCTTGAAACTCTGCTTATATACATTGGGAAGAGCTGAGAACTATCTGTGATTCCATACAGACCTCACCACTACAGAAATAAGCCAGCACTCAAACATTTGTGTTTGTAGTTTTTTCCAAAGTTAGGGGATGTGACTTCAACTATTCAGTTCTGTCCCAACCCATGAATTGCTACGCTCTACCTACACATCCCAGCAAGATTTCCTGCTTCCCCCCACTGGAATGAACCTTGCACTGGTGGAAAAATTACTGCTGGAAGGTGTGTGAAGCAATGGACACAGAGCTCTAATCACTGTTTATCACAATATGGAAGAGATACACCACGTCTTGGCAAGAGTGATGAGAAATGGAGAACATCACTGGTGGGATTGTGTTTGGGTGGTCACCCACTGCAAGAGGAATTCCAGATTTCTGTCATTTTATGCTTAATGTACTGTAGTGTTCTATATGTTGGGAGTGTTTATATTAGCTAGACAGGTAGCACTGTCCCACAGATGTCCTTGCATACACAATATTGTTCCATCACATTCAACAGTCTTAAAAATCACAGTATTTAGCTAACCTGCTCAAAAATTTCTCTCAATTTATAATTTGAACATAATAAATCCCTGTTTATAGGCACAGAGGCAAGAGGTGACCACATAGCCACTCTGTGGAGCAAGAGAAGTTGTCTTTAGTCACGGGGTGGATTGTGGTGGTGCCTCCCCCTCGCTCTTGAGCTGCACTATGATCTGAGAAATGCTTGTTAGGCCTTGGCCTTGAGAACAGCACCTGGGCTGAGCAACTCCCAGTCTTATCAGAAACACTGTCTGCTCCCAGGAACTTGTGCTAACAAGCTCCTGGTCTTTAACAAACAGCCTTGGAAAATAATTTTTCTTGCCTGAGTAACAACCCAAGCAGAGCAACATTTCTGTTATCAAACTTTCAAAGAAAGCTGATGACCTGAATTGTGGCCAGGATGAAAAGGAATTATGACCATTCCTCGAGGCTCAACCCTTTGCCCATTGAGAAGATGCAAAGACATCTGCTATGAGTATTTCCAGGAGCTCGAGGGGAATTTTTCAGAGGTACCTTGTACAGGCTCCCTCAGGTCTGTGTGTGAGCGGGAATGCACTACAGCAAATATACCATGGACATTGCTCTCCTGGATTCTGAAGTACTTTAGATTTTTCAGTAAACGCTGTATGAAATTGTTACATTGTTTAACTTCAGCATTATCAATAGCTTAACACCTTCTGCTGTTAAGGGCTGTTAAATCTTTGGACCTAAACTGCTGGTCAAGTCTGGGGCTTAGTTTTGCAAGGGGGTCTACTCTGAACCTCATGACTCATCTTGTGATTCCTTTTTATCCTTGCCCTTTCCTACTCTTACCCTTCCCTCCTCCCCAGCCTCAAAGTAGATAATTTTTGGATTTATGTTGGGTTTAGATTGATTGATTTTAGATTTTAGTTTGCTTTTAACACCTAGTAAGTAGTAGAGTGAACCTTGCCAACATCTTTGTGGAACTTTCACTTCTATACTAAACCTGCTTTTGCCAATACCTTTGCTGGTCATTCTTTAAGCAACCATAAAATATTCACTCAGGACAATGGCCCAGGGCACACAGGCACAACCCTCTGCTCAATGGCGCTGTGATTCCATGGTTTCTACCCAAATACAGCCCAGCAAAAGAAAGCTTGAATGGGCAGTAACCCTCAGTGAGCCCCACCCTTGCTCCTGGCAGGTCTGACAAGCACTTTGAAGGGGAGAGAACAGCAATACTGCCCACACTTTTTTAACACTGGCTTCCAGGACGAAGAACATTGTCCAGCACTGGCTCAGAAGAAAGGGGGTGCAGACATCTGCAAGGACCCCACAGCTCCAGTTGATCCATTCAGTACCTGCAGTACAGCATCATGTTACCTCTCCAGGCTGAGGAGCCAGGCTGTGGTCACAGAGTACAGCTGAGATTTGCTTGTGGTACTTTGAAAATGCAGGAAAACCCATCAACAGCTTTGAGACCTCATCCAGTCCTGCACATCCCTCATGGAATTTGGCTTGAAGGTTTAATCCATACTGGATACTGAAGGTGGTCCAAGCACTCTGTGCCGAGGTCTGTTTGCTTGCCTGGTGTTCAAGTCACTGCTGACCCCTTGGCACATTTTAGATATTGGAATGGAAGATGACAGTGTAGAATAAGGATAAGCAAAACTAAACAACTAAACAATCCCTGTGCTGTTGAAGCAACTGCTTCCAGCAGCTTGTATTTGTTCCTCACATCAGCAGACTAGAAAGTGGTGTAGGTTTTACTGGAGTGCGTTTGTCTCATCAAGGGGAAAGATCAGTTTGGGAGTTTATCCTTATATCATCCTGGAGACAAAGCCCTCCACATGCATCTTGTGCTGCTTCCTCAAGTGCCCCCTCCACCCAAAAATTAGGATCACTCAAGAAAGGAGTGATCAGCCAGTCCTACCTTCCCTGTGGAAGAAGGCTGCAAGCTGCCAAGTGAGCCTTGTTACAGCAACAGCCCCACTGAATAGACACAGCAGCTCTTCAGAGGGCACAGGATTCACAGGAAGCACCAAAGCTGAAAAATCTTACACTTTTTATTGCAGGTTCAGTGTTAGTGTTTTGGAGAGCACAGCTGCATTAGAAGCAGATATTGTTCCAACTTCCCTTCCCCACGAGACTGCCACAAATTCATCAGCCCCAGGCAACTCCAAAAATCGTGCCTGGTTTTGCAGTGCAGACAAGTGTTTCAGTGAGGACCAAGACTCTCACGTGACTCGTCACTGAAGAGCAATAATGATCCAAAGCTTGCAAAATGAAAAGGCCAACACATTAACTAGCATTCCCTGCTCTGCTGGGACACACACAGGAGCCTGTTCCCAGCTCCCTGACCCAGGGATGGGAGCAGCCCTGCCAATGGGTTGCCCTAAGCTGTCCTTTTGGGATGTTCCGCTAACTCAGTTTTGATGAAAGTCTCTGCTCTGCTGTGCAGGAGAGGAGAGGCCACTGAGCTGGCACGGAGCTGCTGTTGGCTCAATCCTGCCAGCAGCACAGCCTGAACGTTCCCTTCCGTGCTCTGGGGTGAGACACAGGCAGAAACAACCCCAAAGGCTGCTCTCGCTGCCCACACAGCAATGAGCAGTCTCTGTTCCCTTCTCACAAGCTGACAGCTACTTCTGTTTAGCTTTTCTGTCTGCCCCTACAGGGCAAGAGATAACACACTAAAAAAAAATAAAAAATCATTAAAGGAACTTAAAGATTCAACACCACCCCATTTCTCCATCTCTCTTAATTAAGGTGAAATCCTCCCCATTGCCAGTGGCCCCTTCTATTCACTTGTAAAGTGCTGGTCAGGTTGATTTTTTTTCTATTAGATCTCATGGCTCAAGACCATGAGACTGAAAACCTCAACGCTCCTACAAAAATAAACAGTTGTGATATGCCTATGTTTTATGGTATTGCCTTTCCATGCAGATTTCCTTCTCTTGTGGAATCCAGGACAGGGGCAGGCTCAGGTCTAGTCATCAACAGTGATGTTGCGGAAGAGATAGGCCATGGACTCGCCGTTGTGGATTCGCCGGATGGCTTCCGAGAGGATCAAACTGATATCCACAGTCTTTATCTTGGGGCACTGCAGCTTCTGCACCTCGTGAGGAACAGTGTTGGTCACTACCACCTATGGAGGGCCAGAAAGGAAAGGAAACATTTGTGCGCTGCTGAAACATTCGGCCTCCCGGAGGAGGCATCCTGGACTGGCTCCAGGAGAGGTGTGTACTGCTGTTTCACAGTTCAGGGGGAGAAGTCCTTGCATATTAGGAAAAAAAGGTTAAAATAAATGGTGTCCCTTCTGTGACAGTCTGTTGAGGGGACCAGCATAACCAGCACTCTCCAACAGGCTGATGGGTCCATTCAGATCACAGGATCTGCTACTAAGGTTTGAAATCCTGTCCTCTTCATGTACCAGCAGCCCCTGACCAGCTGGGGGAGAGGGGCTGCACAGTGAGATTGCAGCCACACACCCCCAGCTGCAGCAAAGGAAGTGTCCAGGCAGGGATGACTAAAACTTGCATTAGGGAGAAAACACACTCAGGGAAGCAGATCTGATCTGAGCAAGTATTAATCACCCACACTTTTTTTTTTTTTGTTCCAGTGAAGAACCAGCTAACTGAAAGCACCTGATTAAATGAGTAATTCCAGACGTGAGCTACGTGTAGTGGGAAGGACATCAATTTGTGAGTTTTGGTGCCAGCCCCTCCTCTGCAGTCCAGAGAGCAGACTCACCTCGTCAATGGAGGATTCCTCTATGAGACGGGGGGCATCTGCTGACAGGAGCCCATGAGTAGCCATCACAAAAATCTTGTAGGCTCCACGCTCTTTTAGGATCTCTGCAGCAGCTACAAAGCTTTCCACGTCATCGATGATGTCATCCTGAGGAGAAACAAAAATAACATCAAAACCAGAAGTTTACAGAGCCTGCAGGGCAGGAGTGGATCTGCACAGTACTGCAGCTTTGGCCATGCACACAGATGAAAAATAGAATCCCTGTCTACTTCAGCTGTTGCTGAGGACAGCCACGTGCATGACTAATCTGTGAATGCTATTTCCCTGGTTTAATGACCCTTTTGCTAGTGTGGAGAACAAATGCTGTGTCTTGGAAACAGATTCGTCCCTGCACATGCACTCACAGTTTATCATCAGCAAGGTGTATTTTTTCATGGGGTAGGAGCTGCATGTTGATTACTTACACTGCAGCATGGCATAGCAAATAAGAGAAGCTCAGCAAGTTTTTCGTTTATTTGAGGTTTTTTAACACTTCAGGAGTTTTCTCTGTATGCCCTAGATTTATTCATTATTCATCAGACATCTGACACTTCGAATCAAGGGAGCAAGGAGATTTTAGGGCTTAAAGAGCTGAAGTGTAAAGGGTTTTCAACAGCAAGTTGAAATAACCAAAGCCACCAACACTACTGGAGAAAAGAGTGTCTAACAAACACGTTCCCACTCCTATACCAGCCATCCCTCTGACCCTCAGGGATGGAGCAGCTGAAGCAAAGATGCTGTGAGGAAACCACCCCCCACCTGCTCCCCTCACACTCGTACCACAATGATGGCAATTCTTCCTCCAACGTCTCCAACCACAGTTATTGGCGGTTTCTCCTTGGCCATCATCACTAAAGAAGAAGGAAAAAAAGGAGTCCAGGTGAGTTAGGCTTGAGTCAAACCCCAACAGTTCCACCACACAAGAGGCTGAACCATTAAACATCTTGCATTGATGCAGACACAGACGTGCTTTACACAATCCTGACACCCACATAAGTGATAAACCCTCATTTAACCATCCTCAAATTCCTCAAATGAACAGCACTGCTGCATAAAGAGGAAATTCTGTTTCTGTAGGGATTTTGTACTGACCTCAGAAACAGAAAGCAATTCCAACTCTCTAACAGACCCCTGTGCAAGGAGAGCTACAAAGCAGCATCTGGTTTATGGGCAATATCAGAGACTTTCTTTGTGCTCTAGCACAGGACTTGAAAAAGGGTCCAGTCCATAACTGAGAACAACAAATGGGCTTTTTCAAGCAGCACCTCTCAAAGGGCAGGTGCTTTACAAGGTACAACTTTTCACCTCTTGGGCTCAGTAAATCATTTGCAGGATAAGAGACTTGCACTGCAGCTCAGTTGCTTTCTCACATCACCCAACACAGAAGGGTCTTTGAGAGGGTGTAAGAACCTTAATACCACTTGCTCAGGCAAAGCAAGCTTAAGGAAGTTTGCAGAAACAAATTTGCTGATTATTTTTTAAGTGGATTAATGGAAAGAGCAGGACAAAATCCAGTTGAAATTCAGTTCAACAAGCTCAATGCAACCAGCAATTGGATCAAAGGATACACTGACAAGCTGTGCTACCTGACACACAGTGAAGAGATGTGCTGGGAAATAAGGCTCCATTCCCTCCTGACACTACTTTTGCACTGACAGGTTTCATGCAAAACCACTTCCTGCCAAAATTCCAGCAGCATCATAAAAATACCAGAGCTCTGAACTAGGACACCCTGAGAGTATCCAGATATAACACAGCCTTCAGACTTACACCAAACAGCAACCAGCCTCCAGTACAGGCCAGGGACTTGTTGTCCATCTGCCAAACTTCTCATTTGCCACGGGGTGCTGGTACAAAAACTTCCAGCAGGGAAAGGACATTGTGGTGGGCAGACGTGTCAATAGGTGACAATCTGGGCTGATCTAACCACTGAAGCCAAGAGGCACATCCAACATTTCCTAACACTTACCTGGCCCACCTCCACACCCCACACCCCTATTTTATGCTCTCCACAGTGAGTGCAAAGTGTCCTACCAAGGCACTTGGTGCCCCTCCTCTTGTAAGCTCAGGTCTTGCCAGGATTCTGGCCACGGAGGCTTCTCAAGGGCCTCAAGGAGTTCAGACACAGCAAGATTTTTCTCCTTTAGGATAATCCACTTCAATGTAATACCTGAGCAGCAGAACACAAGCCACTGACCACCAGAAGCCTGTCTGAATATTGATCTCTGCTCTCCTCATCAAGAAAGTCTTACATTAAACTCCCCATCCTGCACAGCAGGATGATCCAGTACTATTCCCATATCTCATGGGTGCCTGGGAATGCTTAGAGTGCAAGCACAGCCGGGTGAATGAGTCACACTGAGGGACATGACGAAAGCAATTGTAAGGACCACAACTTCAAAGATTCTTGTATAGAGCTGTTCACATCCATGACCTGCTCCACAGGCTGGTTTTCCATAAACCTACCAAAACTGTATAAAAGGTGTCCAGTAATTCTGTTTTGACCAAAGTCCCATCACTCATTGCCAGGTTTTGCAGTTAAAGTCACAGCTACCTTGGACTGAAGAGTTAATCAACAGCTCTTCATGGCACAGATTCCTCAGCCTCCCTTGCATGGTTATTTCTGAGTTCTCCTATCAAATGCAAAGTCACGTCTAAATCCTGAAGGAAAAATATTCTTATGAGAAGGAAGATTATTTGTAATAAATGAAGATTAAGCACCACGAGAGATAAGCAGATCATAAATTTCAATTACAGGCACTACCGACCTGCTTAGATTAGTTATGAGTTTACTATCTAGTCTGGACGGTAATAGAGCTCCTGGTGGGAGCTGTGAAGTGTCAAAAGGATTCCACCTGGCTGCCATCCCATCCTCCATGTGTATCAACAGATGAATGCCATCTCTGTTTACAACAGCCAGGTCAGGGGAAATTTTTCTACGCAAACAGAACAGGCCTGGGGAGCTGAAATTCAGCACTATTTTACTCACAGAGACATGGAGTTTCAGCAAATCAGTATCCTTCTACTCCATGAAGGAAGCAGACACATTTCTTGCTATGCTTAAAGGCTAATATGGCAACCAGCAACATTAGCAGTGCTTTGCATCTCTGTCTGTTTTTTAAAAGCTGTTATTTCAATTTTGGTTTATTTTTAAAGAATGGTAGGCAACGTGTCGACCTACCCGGATCTTAAAGAGATGTTCTCCCTTTTCCTTGTTCAATTTTCTCTGCAAAAAAAAGAAAAAAAAATTGCAAGCCAAAGATCTACCCACAACCACATCAAATCTCAACTGCTCCAAGGTGATGAGAGTCTACACAAGGGTTAGTGCAGCCAGTTTCTTCTTCAAAATCTTTGGACATACCAAGATGTGCAAGTCAGAACTGCTATGAGGAGGTGCCTTGCAAAATGATTCAAATAATAAAGAATATTTTCCTCCCAGACACAAAACCTCTATGTTTGTAGACAGAAGAGGGTAACAGAAATAAGCCACGGTGGTACTTTTGCCTGGTGTAACCTCTTGGATCATGTACAAGTTTAGGTTAAAGAATTGCTGACTTTTTCTGGAGAGTAAGAAAAGATGTTTGTGGTATCTGTACCTTCTGGAGGGGGAAAAATAAAAGAGAAAAAACTAGACCAACCACCATTTTTTAATAAAACGAGAATATCAAAGAACACTTTCATTCGAATGTGCATAATATACACCAAAGTACCACATGTTAAAGGCAAGATCACTACGGCACTAAGAAGCAGCATTCCCAGGTGTGTAAACATGTTGCTTTAATTAAGTGGCCAAAAAAGGGTTAAGAAACACTAAAATAAATTGTTTGGGGTGGACAGTGTGAATTAAAGTGACAATCACCAAGAAATATAATGCTGCATTTACAACAGAGCCTGGGAGCAAAAGGCTGCTCAAGAATGAACTGTTTTGTGTAGATAGCCTTGGAAGGACAGAAAACATCCCTGTGCCCAGCCTAAACACAGGCAAGATGGGGGTAGGGAAGTAGGAACAGACCTATGATCACTCCAGTTTTTCCCCCAAACTCCCTTTGTGGCAGTTTGCTGGGCTCTGGGATTCAAGCAAACCATTAGCTCTGTATAAAGTACTGAATTCCAAAGCCACTGAAATGATTTAACAGATGGTGCCCCACTCTTTTTCTCAAGGAAACATGCAAAGAGTCCACACACATTTGTTAAGACACAGCCCCGAGCCAGCTGCAAGCTCTGAGACACAAAAGCACACAATCAAAGGGAACAACCTTGGAGTTATGTCCTGTCTCCAAGGCTCTGATTTCAGGGGTGCAGTGACGTGGGCTCTTGCTGCCGCTTTAGCGCAGCATTTTAAGTGCAATTAGAAGCACCTCTGGCATTTTTCTGTTGTGGCTCCCTACAAATCAGACTATCACATCAGGCCACACTCACAGGACAATAAATAAGCCATTACACTGCCTAGCACTCATTAATTAGAGGCACATGATCCCTGCTAGAACAGGGAGAGAAGGTGCATGCCAGGACGCAGGAGCCCGGCCAATTCACCAGGAAGCCCATGGAGAATGGCACAAAGCACGAGCCATCGCTGTGGGGCTCTGGGGCTGCTCCCAGACACAGGTTTCACCTCTCTCCTGGCTCTAACACAACTGCCTGGAGCCTCAATTGCCGAGTCTGGGATGCTCCACACTGATCTGGTTGTAGCCCAGAGTGGGATGCTCCATGAGAAGTCTCAGCTGCTTCCCAGGAACATCCCCAACCTTCTACCTGCCAGGCCCAGGTTTGGTTGCTGAGCCAGGCAGACTCACAGACTGGTTCTGTTTTGACCATTGGAGGGTTTGGGGACATTTTTGGTGTAAGGAACATTCAGATCTGAGCAGCAGCATGTGTCTGACCTTTCACAACCAACCACACAGCTGAACCCTGCTACACTCTGCCCGCAGAGCTTTCACCACCAGGAAGGGAGAGCTGAATGAGAGTTTGGAATTATGTGACATTTGAGGTGGGAAGATGCTTTTCAAATGACTGAATTGGACAAGAAATGAGGCATAGCAGAGAGGGTCAGTACAGACACTCACAGCATTGCCATCCCAGCTGCACTTTCACCTCTGTCTGGCAGAGACTGTGACACAACCAGGATGCACAGACTGCTTTTAGACACAGATAACTTCAGAATTCTGCATCTCCAGAACCCAGCTCACTCAAAACCAGTTATCTCTCAGGTCAGAAAACTGCAGAGAAAAACAACTTCTGTTGAGAGTTTTGGACAAGTTTGCCCCACAATCCACCCCATGACAGAGAGCTGCCAAGGCCACAGCTCGACTTTTACACTGTGCCTTACACATGCGGGGATGTAAGGTCATTGGTCAAGTGCTGAGTTTGTGCAGCAGGAGACAAAATAAGGAAGTGGTGATACACAGCAAATTAGTTTGTGTTTGGATAACTGAGGACTGAAAACAATTTTCCACTGAATTCATAATTAAACTGGACAAGGGCACATTTCTGTATGAGAAACCATTTACAGGGTTCTCCAGCAGCACAACCTTCCACAGCTGAGATTCTTTGAAGTGACATGGCTGGAAATAAAAATACATCAATTCCTCTGTAGCAGACAAATATCAGCTACTGATATTCTGGAGGACAGCATCCTCTTCAGAATAAGAGGGGAAGGAGAGAGTGAAGAATAACCATGCAAATTCCTGCTTTCTTGGAAGGACATGAAAAAAATCCCCTTGTTAGAAGGAGAACAATGAAGTTCCAAACCTCACTGCCAAACCCCACCTGCCCCCCAAGGCCCAAGAGAAGTTTCACCAGTACCAAAAGCACTGTTTAACTGATTGTATTCCAGTGAGGCACAACTGGGGTGATGTAAAATGCCTGCAGTCTTCCTTGCCTCCCCTCTACAAGCTGTCCACAAACTGATGTTCTCCCTAAATTTCCAAAGATGAGATGATTACCTGCAGCCCAAACCACTGCTGGTGTTGCCACACACAGCAGCTCACAGCCTTTCCCACGGGCACTTCTGAGCCACCTTCCCGCTCCCAATTTCTGCCCTACCACCACCTGCCTAGAAAGCTAAAATCCTCCCAAAAAGGGAGCTGGATTTTCATTGCACTGTTGTTATTTGACTGCTGCAGGGATACAAACAATCCCGAGGATGGCATTTCCCAGAACACGAGCTTCCTCTTTTTCTTTTGTCCTCTGTTCCCAAATCAATCGCAAGAACTCCGGAAGCAGATCAACAATGCTCTTGGAGAAGCTATTCACCCCAGCCACACAAACCTCAAAACCTTGTCAAAACAGACACTGGAATATGATCACCTGGGTGCCAAGATGAAGGAAATTTCCAGCACTAACAAAGGTTGCAGAGAAGGGAAGACAAAGACCAGCGCTCCCCTCCCGAGTGGAGCCAACAGCCTGTCTCAGTGGTTGTTATCTCATTGCTTACACTTTTACATCTCCCTTGTTTCATGAGCTCAGTGAATTGCTGTAAAAGCACCACCTTCATCAGAGGTTTGTCAGTCTAACACTACGGAGCAGGCACAGCCAAGGAGAAGAATATTGATGTTCTGCATGGCCAGAAGGAGTTAAATAAAAACCTTCCCCTGTGACTTCTCCTACAACGCACTGATATCAACCTTTCCATGAAAAAAAATTCCACTGGTCCAACTGCCTTTAGGTTGGTTACACCCACACAGATAAACCAACAAAAATTTCCCACCAAACTTTTCTCTTTTTTCCCCCCAAAGGTAAGCAGAGAAACTTGATCTTACATGGCAGCTCCAGGCCAGGATGCACAGTTGCGTTTTTGAGCATTGGAGGGGAGTGACGCCCGTCATCCATGTCCTGCTCTGTGCACTGAGCCTCTCCATGGATCACTGCCAGCCCCAGGCGCAGCCTCTCGGCGTAAGACTGAGCCCTGCAAGACAACAGCAGCCTCTCAGGAAGGTGCTGGGCTGATGCAGCTCCACAGCCCACTACAGCAAGTCTCTCCCAGGCCAACAGCAAGCAAAGGCTGCAATTCTGGCTGTTCCTCTGCAAGAAACTTCACTGGAAGTGACTCTTCATTCCTCATTAGTATCCCAAAGCCCACTCTACCCCTTGGCTGCCCCCCCACCCCACTCCTGTGTTCTTCCATATGCGAAATACTTTCTGAGATGATCAGGCACTGCTGAAACTCCAGCCGCAAGTCTGACCTGAGGTGAACCGTCTCACTGAGACCTCCAGAGTTTACTCCCATGGGGGTGGGAATAAAAAGTTCAGCTGCCTATCTGCACCACATCCAGCCCATTTCCAGCCACAAAGGAATTATGACCAGATTGTCAATCCATCTGCCACCCTCCCATACTTTCCCTGGTATATTTTCCACCAGCTCAGGTATTTTCCAAGTAACTTTTAACCAGCCAGCAAAGCATCCATTTACCTTTTAGCAGCACCAGGAGATTTGGCTACAATAACGGCGTTTCTGTAATCTGGAATCTGGATGTGATAAAAAGTTAATTAATTTAAAAAAGACCTTCTTGCTAGGGAGTAACTGGTTTGACACATGGCTGAATAATTTCAACCATCCTCCTCCCCAGACCCAAATTTTCATTCTGTGACAAGAAACTAGAGGCAACTGCACTTGCTTTCAACATCAGTATTTGTGTATTCTGCAAAGGTGGGAATGTTCACTGTGTTTAACCCTCCCCATATGGGGAAGCCTTGCTCTCACCACGTGGGAATAAATCATCATCTTTTGCACATGGAGAATAAAACCTCCCTGCCCTGCTCCCAGCCCTGCTGCGCTCAGCATTCCTACACTCAGCCCAAGACAAAGCCTATCAATAATTCAGAGCAGTCAGAAATCCAGCACAGCACAAAGGGAGAGGGGAGGCAGTTTAACAGGATTTCAGAGGTGATCAGAGGCAGGAGTACAAGTAGCATCTCTCAAGTGGCACTAACTCCACAGAGAGCAAGCTCCTCTCCTGCTTGTGCTGCAGTTCAGTTTCTATCCAATCACAGAAGTGTAACATCTTTCCATGAAACATGGAAATAGGTATCCCCTGAGAAAGAATGCATTAACAGAAGGATCGACCTAGACTGACACCACCACCTCTATTTAAGCAGAGGCCCAATGCTGCCCTCACATTAAAATGAGTTCAGACAAGTTGATATATATAGAACTAGAGTAACCTCACTTCTTCCTGTATATACTGAAGCAAGAAAGGGGATGCTCTCAGGTTGTCTACTGGAAAGCTGAAGAAGCCTTGGATTTCCTTTTGATGAAGGTCCATAGTGATAATGTGTGTTAAACCTAAAGGGGAAAAAAGACAACAATTTATTGAAAATATTCCCACATGGCTGGAGTTCCTTCAATACCTCCTTTTTCCAGACTGTTTTAGCTATTATTCAGGCTATTATGCCATGTCATAAAATAATCATAAACAGATTAACGCAAAGTTCCACAGACATCATGAGAAACAGGCACGTGGTGCCACAGCACTGGCCTGACCCTGTATTTCACTATAACATTTCTAGGCCACTTCCCCAGGTGCAAGTTACAAAGCACCACAAGAAAGCTGAAGAAAATTAATTCCCTCAATGTGGCTCAAGATCTCAGCTGCACATCCCCACATCAAACAGGAGAATGGAAGGACAGATGACCTTTGGGATGCCCAGCAGAACCAAGCCTGCCGTGCTGCTGCTCCCTGGGACACTCACCTGCCTTGGCGAGCATTGAAGCCAGCAGCTTGCAGACTATGGAGCCCCTCTTCCTCATTTTGCTCTGTTTGCTGTAGGGGAAGTAGGGGATGACCCCAATGATGTTCCTGGCACAGGAAGTCTTCAGTGCATAGGCCATGATCAGCAGCTCCATGACAGCAGTATTCACATCTCTAGGAGATATGAACACAATTCCAAATATTAGCAGGTGTTTTTCCATTGCAATTCCTTTTCCATTTATACCTAGACCACCCTCACCAAAATTCCAAGGAAATGATGCTACATCTCAGGCTAATGTATGCCAGACCCAGATAGCAGCCACGCAGCTCCTTCCATCACGCCACAACAAATTACAGTCAACTCTTACACACACAGGACACGATGCCAGCACTCAAGAGCTGTGGACTGGAATTTGATTTTATATCCTAACAGAAGGTGTATGATGATTTCCCTCCATCATCAGACAAAAAAAAAAAACTTTGTATAGAATTTACTTTGGAACAAATGTCACTTGATACGGTGTAATTTAAAATAAAATAGTCTTTTAAAGAAGCAGCATACATGCAGCCAACACAACCTCATCCACACTGGATTTCTTAGGGTATTTTCCTCTTTAACAGTGTAAGGCAGGTTATTTCTTCTGCCTTAAGAAATACTGCATTTGGAGGAGTGCAAACTCCAGACATGGCACTTTGGTGGAGGTCAGCATCTCCACACTCTTTAGCTTATCTAGAGAGGGAAGGAAAAACAGCACAGGAAATGCTAAAGGACTGTTTCTTGAAAGAAAAAACAACAAAACAAAAAAGCAGCGTAGGCAGAGGAATCACAGAATAGGCTGAGTTCGAAGGGACCCATCAGGATCATCAAGTACAACTCCTGGTCCTGCACAGGACACCCCAACAATCCCATCTGTCCCTGAGAGTGTTGCCCAAATGCTTATTGAGCTCAGACAGGTTTGGTGCTGTGACCACTTCCTTGGGGAGCCTGTTCCAGTGCTCAACCACCCTCTGGGTGAAAAACCTTTTCCTGATAGCCAGCCTAAATCTCCCCTGACTCAGCTTCATGCTGTTTCCTCGAGTCCCATCACTGGTCATGAGACTGAAACATCCCATTTACAGTTTGCTTCCCCACAATGACTGGAGTGACCCAGTAGGAGTGTACTGATTTGCACTTTAATTAATTTTGGGAAGGGGGAAAAAGCCAAGCCCTTAGTTCCCCTTTAGTTCCTTAAGACCAACACCAAGAGACACTGTCTGCATCGTCACAGACTGACTCAAGAACTTTTGGGAACTGGAGAACCTGTGCTTCAGATGGCAGGACAGGCACTCCTGCAACACAGACCCCCTTGCCTGGGGGTTTCCAGCATGGACAGCCCCCAGTGACGCACCATGTCCCCAATCCAGTCAGGAGGGCAGTGCTGTAGAGGCTCAGCTGTTCAGCCCATGGTGACAGGACAGGGGCTGACTGGGCCATCTTTCCACACAGCAGCAGAGGAGTAAACAGCACAGAGCAGCCTAAAGCTCTGCAGAGCTTTCTGGACATTACCCAGACATTGCTCAGGCCCTGTTTTCCTCCTGAGACAGCCACTAGAGACAGCTTCTCCAACTGCTCACAGCCATGACCCGTGACAAACCTCTGACCATTTCCATTTCCCCACTGCTCTCCCTTCCTTTGGAAATTAACCTCCACTTGTGCCTCTTCTTTTGTGAGGCTCTAGGGTCTCTGTTGTCCTGCTGGCCCAGCCAGCCCCGAACACACAATGCCATTTACACACAAGAAAGCTTTGTTGGCTCTGGAGCACCCAGCCAAGAATTACATAAAACACAGCCCCCTGCCACACAAGACAACAAGCAAACAAAGAACTGTTTCTTTCCTTTGGAGATTTAGCTGTGTCAGTGGGGCTGTGAGAGAAGAAAAAGATGCTACTATCAGTGTCATATAAAAACAAAGTGGTCAAACTGCAGCCTATTTAAAGTTCATCTGAGAAATTCAGTACTTTTCATCATTATTTTTCAACTTACTCTTTGAAAACACACATATATTCACATGGAAAGCAGGTAGAGAACAAGAGTGGGATTCAAAAGGCACCAGCAGTCCTGGTGATGCTGCAGGACACCAGTAGCCATATTGATGGAGAAGTTATTCAAGGAGGTACTTCTCCCAGTATTCAAGAAGGATCCCAAGCTGAGCTCTGGGAAGCTCCTGCAGACCAGCTGGCACAGGTACTAGGCAGAAGTGGATGTGTCTGTCCCTCCAGCAGGGCCCAGGGTGGGTGGGCTGAGATGGCTTCATGCTGAGCCATCACTGATCTGCTCTTCTGCAAGGGGCACTGACCCCAACCAAGGGTAGCAGTTGGGGAAAATGACATTGGTGGGGGAAGCCCAGCCCCAGCATCTCTAAAACAGGTACCCAAGGCAGCATCCCAGTCTCCTTGCTGCCCTCCCCATCTCTGGCCTTGAAGTGATGCTCAGTCAGTTACTGCTGGGAGGGCTGAGCCAAGACCTCACACAGGGGCTGGCAGCTCATTACCAGGACACTCAGAGACAGCTCAGCTATCCCCCACACCCTGCTTACCACCCCAGAGCCTCCCTTGCAGCTCCTTATCCCTGCCTGGGCCATCCCTGCACACCCCTGCTCTCAAGGCTGAGCAAACACCTTATGTGACACTGTCCATGGACTTTGCAACAATCAGCACCAACACTCAGCACTAGAAAGGCTCCTTTTGCCTTTAAGGGTATCACAAAACCACCAACTCGTTTGTTTTTCTACCACCTAAACATGAGCTATTTGATTTTCCCTCACATGAATGCCACTCCACACACCAGTCTTGGATGGTACCTGTCCTTGTCACCTTTTTTTTGGTTGTGCTACAGCTTTTAGGACAGAGAGCCTATATCAAATAGTCAGGTCTTTTTGTTCTCTCTGTGCATTTAAGATGCAGACTGTGAATTCACACTGCAGCATAACAAGGTTGTTTCCCTCTATACTAACAAGTCCTAATATTTTCTTTTCAAACCACTACTGAGTGTGGGAGTCCTATTCTTAGATTATTCCACACAGCTGTTGTTCTGACTTTCCTGAAAAGCTCCCTGAAACCCACTGCAAAACTGAGATGTCCTTGAACCTGTCCTCTCTAGCAATGCAGCAAGGCACAGCTGCAGTTTAGGAATGAAAGATGACTTGGCTGCACAACATTGGCTCCTCATCTGGAGGGCCTTGAACATTTTGGCTAAAAAAGACCCATTTCTTGGCCCAAAACACTGAATTCAGTTAATGGAAAAACAAGGGAATCAACAAGTTAAACGCAAGGGGAGGTTTTCCCCTCCCAAAACTGTTCCTGTCCCTAATGCTCTGAGTCACCTCTCTCTGAACACTTGATCTGTTTCATGTTTACTCAGCTCTCAGTTACAAGTTATTTCGATGAACTCCCTCACAAGGGACAACAGAATGACACCATTCACCCGAAACATAATCCTACAGCAGGGCATTTTCATCTTGCAGAGATTTAGGTGCTCCCTGAGGGAGGAAACACTTGGGGCATCTCTCTGGAGAGAGATGAGCCCTAAGAAAATATTTCTGCCTGCAAGAGGAATTCCAGAAGCGAGTAAGCTGGTCTAGTAGTCCTCCTGATTTCTTTACAACAGGCCAAGCATTTCATGGAGGAAATGAACTTGAATTCTCAGTGGGCTCCACTTCTTTGGCAAGCAAGGCAAAATACTGTGTCTAGGAAATTCAGCTCCCCGACTTTTGAGCTACAATTGAGCTCTGCTACTTATTTCTTCTTGTGATCTCCAAAAAATCTGAGCAGAATTTGGTAACTTGGAAAAAGCTACCAGAGCAGGAACATCCTTGTTTTGCTAATATCAGTATCTCATCTCTGAAAACAGCACCTCCCCTACTCACAGTAGGTCAATTTGCAGTTATCATTTAAGTGCAGGCTCCCTTCCCACCACCCTAGTGCTATCCCATTACTCTTCCTGAGCCAGCAAGGAGCAAAGTTCCTGGGGTTACAGACGGTTTTTTTCACCCCCTGGTTACTTGCAGCACTTTTCTTACTCCAAGCCTAGAACAGCCCAAAACAAAACCCAAAAAGGCCCACCATCACCAAGAACTGTAAAAGTACATTAGAGAAGCTATGGGTTCCCACCTGAGCTCAGTTTCACATCACTACAGCAAAAGAGGAAGAGTAATCCAGCCTGTAACAAAAGCAGCAGCTGCTGTTTGCTGCTGGCTCTGCTGCTTGGTGGTTGGGAGGCAGAGGAAATCATCCATCCCGGGATGAAAATGCCAGTCAGAAATCACCAAACAGCTGAAAGGCCACCAACGCAAAGAGACCAGGGATGTATGTTTCAGTGGAAACCATCAGTCACTCCTGTTCCTGCCTCAAGTGACACACTCCAGCTATTTGATGGGAAGCATCTCAGTGTTGCAATCAATCCCCTGGGAATGTTAACAGCTTAACACTACTTGGGGCCTTACATCTAAGTCAGAGCAATGACAACACTGCAAGAGTTCCACTGGTTATTGTGTGGTTAACAGTGAGCAAACCACTGAACCATCTGCTGATCCAGGTACTCAAACACATCCCAGGTGCAAAACCGAGCCCCGAGTGCCTCACCTGGGGATTGTCTGTATGATGAAGATATCCTGTCCCCGGACAGACTCTTTTATTTCAACTCTTGTTTCTGAAAAGGATGGAAAACAGAGTCAGTTTTGTTTCCAAACACCAGGTTGACAGTGACAACACACCATGTTTTAGCAGCAACCTTGACCCCTGGTCAGGGCAGATGAGGACTTGCTCCCTTGCCCTTTGTGCACATACATACACAGATGAGCCAAGTGGATTTTCCAAAGGCTGGTCCGGGTAGAGCCGGCATGACATGCCAGTGGGTTAGCTGTATTTACAAAGCAAAAAGGCTGAATAGCTGTTTATTTTTTTCTTTAGAATTTTAGAATTTAGAAATTAGAATTTTAGAATTTAGAATTGTAAAATTTAGAAGACAATTTACCTAATTCTCAATGAGAAATCCATTTCACGCCTCCATGGAGTGCTGAGAGCTGTCAACAGTACATTCATTAGTGAGCAATTAACCACCCAAGGCAGAACAACCTTCAGTACTTCCAAGAAGGTAACTCAGCACTTTTTGCACTTTGCTCTTTCACAGCTTACATGGGATCAGCTCCATGCTGGCTGGAGAGCTCAAGGCAACACCAGCAGCTCCGAGTTCAGAGCAAGAACTCCCCAATTTCACTATTAAGGTCAAGACATTTCCACACTGACACAGGCTGGAAGTCTGGGTCTCTGCTGAGCACCACTCCGACAGTCCCTGACTCAAACACAGAAGTTGAGCGCCAAGCACCTCTGCAAAGCCAAAGCAATGACTCCAGGTTTCCCACGGTGCCTGCCTTAGCCACTCATTTCCCACACAGTCATGAGCTAGAGGGCAGGAATAAGGAAAAGGAGAGCAACAGCTCCTCAGCTATGGAATTCCAAGTCTAATTGCCCTGCCCTGGCAGTAACCCTACAGGACTCTGCTGAGAGCAGACTGATCTGCTGTGCAGTGATGAAAAATTAATTCAAACCTCGTAGCAAGCAACCTGATTTAAAACCAACCCCAAAGGGCAGCGAGCTCTCCCTGGCAGGAACGCACCAGCCAGCCCAACCATAACCACAGCAGCTCTCCCACTGTGAGGCCCATTCAGGCTGCAAGAGTAGCAGCACTACTACAAATCCTCCACCCCTTCCTCCAGCCTGTAGCAGCTCTCTGGTTCTGCTCTCCCTTGCAAACAAGGCAATAGAGGTCTTGAAACAGTAAAAGACCCTTGGCCACACAACTCTGCTGGTCAATATCCTTATGTTTTAGCCCAGCATCTGAAAATGGACACTTGCAGAGTGTTAACTTCCTTAAAAACAAAAGCAACCTCCAAGAGGCGTTTTCCCCAGCACAGCCATGAATTTGCACTTTTAAAAGCAAGGGCAGCTGTAAATTCTGTGTGGCAGGGAAGGGCTGAAAGAAAGGGATAATTTAGAAGTTCACAATGCAGACACTGAAAAAGCAGGGCATTACTTTTAAACCTGGAGATGTTTTGCTCAGCATAGGAGCATAAAAGATTTGGCAGCAGCTTAAACCTGAGGCAGGACTCTAGAGGAGAGTTTGCAGATGGGCAAACAAACAAGATAACAAGGGAAAACAAGGAACATGTTTAATTGCCTTGTCCAAGGCCAGCCATGGAGGTTTAGCACTGCCAGGAGCAGCAGTAACATCACAGCTGAATCACTGCGCTTCTTAAGACAGGTCTGGCCAATGGAGTTACCCAGCATTTCTAAAACAGTTGCAAATAATAAGAGATTTCTCTTACCTCCATTGGTTTCCTGGTACACCACAGATTTCCCCAGCTCAGCACCGAGACGCCTGGAGAGAAAAAAAGGACATTAGAAATAAAGGAACCCAGCAGTTCATGCTGCAGAGCAGGGACTGGACCACGCTGCACACCACCAAAACACAGCACCACCCAAGAGGGAGCTGAGTGAGCCAGCCAGGCTGCAGAACTACAACCTCCTCTTCTCTGGGGGTCTCCTTCCCTCCGATGTCCCTGAGAGGGACCTGGGACACAGCACTCTGCAGCAGGTCACTGCTGTACCCAAAGCCTGTACGACTGAGCACAGGCTGTGACTCCCGATGGCAAAGGACACCTTGCCAGCCTGTGCAATGCCCCCTTGGGCAGGTCTGACGTGCAACTAGAGCTGAATGATTTACTCAGACTCAACTAATGGCACCTGAGTCAGTTTTTTTGACTCCCACGTCTTTTCCTTCTTTTTTTCCTCCTTGAACCTTCTTTCTGAAATAACTCAACTGACTAATGAGATTTTAACTTCAGTTTCATTTTTTCAAATTACTCGTTCCTCTTCTCAAATATCAAATCTACAACACTCACCACAACAAAGATTAGTCACCCTCCTTCCCTTTTCAATTTCTTTCTTGCAAAACAAAGACTCACTTTGAAGAGTATTTTAAAAGGCTCCAAAATGCAGACTTTTCCCTCAGGTGACACTTCAGCATTTAACTGCACTGACAAGTAATCCATTAGTAAGTACTTAAAGGCATTTGTGCTTTGACCCAGAGCCTCAGCTGTGAGACCCTGCAGAAGTGAGACGCTTGGGCCAAGTGAGATGGAGCCGGGGCAATTCCCTCCTCTCCCAGGATCTGCTTGGCGGCCATGGCCAGACAATGAATTAGGAAACAGTTTATGCCTGAAGAATACCTTTGATCACCACGCTGATTATGGCAGCAGTTTCCTGTCTGCACTTGTACTGTATTTACCTGAATATGTGCCAAAATTCTGCAGATCAGGACTAACCCTAAATTAAAAAGAGCCCACATCTGCTGCTGGTTTTTTTCCTGGTCTACAGCCTTCAGCAGTCGGTCTCTCTCCATCTCCTCACCCACTAACTCAGCCTTGCACTTCAATTGTCACAAAGATCCGTGCTTTCAGAAGTGAAAGAGCAACACAGCCTGACCCTGGCACGCTTCTGTCCCATCAGCTCAGCTGTGAGCCAAAGCTGGAGGTCCCAGCTAGAAGCTGGCCTGGAGAGTGTGCCTGGGACAGCTGAGGTAACAGACACTCGGATGCCATGGGATCTGTTTGCTCAGCTGGCTCCAAAGCACGTCTCTGGCACACACACCCTCCCCACCGTGTGTCTGGCAGCAAGTTTTGCAATGGCTGGGCCAGTGACTAAAGTGCCACCTCAAGAGCTGTACGTGCCAGACTGTCACCAGCCCTGCTCAGGTACCAACGGCAGCATCACCCTGCAGCCCAGGCCAGGCAAGCCTCACACATCTCTAACTGGGCTCCTCTCAGCCCAGCTGGGTTAAAATTTGCAGCTGCAATGCAAAGGCATCCTCAGTACCTTCAGTATCTTCAAAAAGAGCTGGCAGCTGGTCAAGTAAAGGCAATCCTGGGCACCTCAGGGACAGACCCACAGTAGAGATGAGATTTGCAGGTGGGATCCTGCTGTCCTGATGAGAATAGCCTGGCATTTGCAACCACCAAGTCCTAATCACTGCTATGGCATCCAAGTCCAAACAAGCTCAGAAACATACACACACACACACAGTCACCCTAGATCAGTGTGTGGTGGGAAATGTTTAATGACTCACACTTGTTCCTCCACAACTGCACGACAAGTCTTGCAAGCTCCCTTTGGAGGCACGTGCGCCCTGACTTCACTGCAGACAGCACAATCCTACCTCAGCACAGGGAAAAAAAAATCCAGTGGAGAGACTGTGCAAGTGGTCTTAGTCAACCCTGAATCTCATGGCAGGAAAGAAAGCTTCAAAACCAGTCCAGCCAGACTCATCTCATCAAAACACCCCTTGGAACGTGGCACTTTCAGTGCTAAGTGGTGGCAAACAAAACCAGATTTGTGGTGCTCAAAAGGAAAGGGTCTCACATTGTTCTAGGGGAGGTTTAGATTGGATATTAGGAAATATTTCTTCCCTGAAAGGGTTGTCAAGCCTTGGAACATGCTGCCCATGGAAGTGGTGGAGTCACCATCTGTGGAGGGATTTAAAAGACATGTAGATGTGGCACCTGGGGATGTGGTTTAGTGGTGGCTTTGGCAGAGCTGGGTTAACAGCTGTGCTCAGTCTAAAAGGTCTTTTCCAATTTCATGATTCCAAAATGTAGCCAGCAGAAACCAGAGCCCAGTGCTCTCCTACTCGCTGTACAGCAGCAATGCAGTTTCTGTGCTGCTGAAACAAGAAATCAGAAAGGCAAGTTTGCTCCCCCATGGCAAGAGGGACACTAAAACAGCTTGGCTTAGGGCACTAAAACAGCTCAGTTGTCAAACCTGGGTGCAGGGAGCAGCAGAAGAGACAGGACACAGATGACAACTTAGAGGAATGAGTGGCTCTGGTCAGACAATAAATCCCAGTTCTGCTCCAACTGTTGACCGCAAGTAAACAAGAGCAGTGGATATGAGATAAAACTGCCCATGAAAGACCCAGACCAGCCCCGCCTGCAGCGTTCCAGAGTCCCAGGAGCCTTAGGCACAGCAGGATCCACAGGCAGCTCCCCCAGAGCAGCTGAGGTATGTGCACCCCCAGGGGCACACCTTGCACCAAATCCCTTCCTGGAGGCTTTGGTTAGACAAGATACCAGCCAGGGAAGGAGTCTGATAAACCTTGACTGAATGAAGGACAATAAAGAGGGGACTGTTGGTGCAACTCCTGCTGTAAAGCACCAGATTCCAGAGGACTTTTATCAAAAGGGATATTTGCATGGAAGTCAAGGGCAGGGCACAGCCTTATCAACCACACAGCCTGGCAGCAGCCATAGAGTTCAAAGATAAATTTCCCCTTCCTATTACCCTTCCTTTGTGTTCTCTTCCATCCTGACTCTTTTCTCTCTAAATCCTCTCCATCCTGAAGCTCCCAACTGGTTGTTGCTTTAGGGGATAGAGGAATTGAATTGACAGCAAGAACTGTTTTCTCCAGGACTAACAGCATAATCCCATGAACCTGAGCTACCACGGCTCTGATCACTCGTCTGCAGACACAGGCAGACCTGCACTAGGACAGAGAAAGTGCCACTGCAGGAACCCAGACCACACGCCCAGCAGAGATAAAGCTGCTTCTGGGAAAAAAACCATTTCAGGTCCTGCAGATAAATCACATCTCCAAGCAAAATGAGCTGCTATCCTCACACCAGCTCCATCACTAAAGCAACTCCTCTGGGGCATGACAGCATCTAAGAGAAAAAAAACCCTCTTTATGGCTTTAAAAATCCTACTCAGAGCAATTGGCCAGTAAAAATTCCTATTGATCTGGAATCTTTCTGTAAACACTTTCCAGGAAGGATGATCTAACTTTCCGCAGTCTCAAAACATGCCAAGAGGATATTAAGCCCTGAATACAAAAGTGTTTATAAAACCTGTCTCAAATTCACATCTAAATGCGAACAGCTCAGGAGTCCTATAAACCTATAGTTTAATGAGGAAGTGACACACTGCAATATTTTAGGAAACGCTGTGAGGCTCTATCAGATTGTACTTTAAAATGCTCCACTAAAGACAGTCAAAAACCACTGCACCAGGCTCTCGAGACAAAGGACAGCCAAAGAGACTCCATGTTCAGCTGAATCAAATTTCAAGGGGCAAATGTACTCGCAGTATTTTGTGCCACAAGAGCCTGTTTCAGTGTCACTGAGAAGTGCCCTCAGCCCAGGCTGTGTTTCCTTCTCCCCCTCTGTGACCAGAATCCAAGACATTTGTCAGGTTATCTCTGTAGGGAGCTTCCGGCCAGCTCACAGTGCAAACATGCAATTTGAAGAGAAATCTGCACACAAAGCTCTTAATGATGATATTTTATTTTGGCAATAATCCTCTTCATTATAAACACTTTCCCTGGTCTCAGCTCTGCAAACTCCCAACTCTCCCCACATCTACAGACTCCAGGAACCAGTATAGACTCAGAAGGAGCTGGAGCAGAGGACAGAGGGTCTGTGCTGTGCCCGACTGTGGCCAAATCAAGCCACAGCCTGACTCTGAATTGCTTTTCAAACTTTAGCAAATCTTTAAATGAAGATCAGTCATGGTCCAGCCAGCACAATGGCAGCTCTGCAGTGCACTTCCTAATCCCCCAGTACGAGAACAGCCAGGAAAGGGAAAGGGAATGGCAGCTTCCTGGATACAATCTGTTCAGATATCCTTAAAACTATGTGAGCTCTCCTTTGCCTCTCTCCATCCACCCAGCATGACTGGGTATTTGAAGAACAGTCCTATTGCTCATCTGCTACTGGAATCACTTGTTCCAGCCACACCAAAGCCATGCAGCCCAACTACTGGCAAATACCAGGCAGATTTTCCTCTACTCCTACCAGCCCATTCCTGGTGAAGGAATTCCCCTAAATCCCCCATTCCCCTAAAGCTGTGCTGGCCAGCACAGGAAGCTCCACATGAGCCCAGCCTGCTCAGCCATGTTCTGTGCTCCATTTAAACTGCACAGAGATGCTCTGACTCCCCTTTGCCCACCCTCTCATGTGCTGGCAAGATGACCTAAAGAGTACATTTCCTGCCAGAAATCCTCCTTCAGCTGAGGGAGGCTGCTGCAAGTCCTCTGAATGTACTGTCTCCCCCCAAAGCAGGGCTCACGTTCCACCCAGTCACAGAAAACACCACCCTGGGTTTAGCGCTGTAACCCAGCTCCCTGCAGCCAGAGGTCACAACACAAATCCCCATGTTTTCCTAATTCCATGTTGTTTAGGCTCATGGCAATGCTTTATCTTCAGATCACCAGCATTTTCCATGCTGCAAACTGAGTGAATCTCTGGAATACTCACATTCACAGTTGGCAGTGAGACAGTATCACATCCCACATCGCGGAGCTGCAGGAGCACTGGGGAGGCATTAGCAAGATTCAATCACCAACCCCCTCCAACCCAAACACATAAGCAGTGAGTAGAATGTAATATTTGTGCCTTCTGAGCCAGGCACTGCAATCAGAGGGAGATCTAAATGCATCTCTTGGACTAAAGATCCAAAAGACTTCCTAGACCTCCCTCCCCCCAGCAGCACACAGGCCCATTAGGGACCAGCACTGGTCACAGAAATGATCTTTCTCCCCTGCAAATGCAGCTTGTAATCAGGTGCCAAGTGTCCTAATTACAGCAGGAGTTTTCTTTCCATCACAGAAAGAATTTAAAATAATCATCCCTCTCAATTTATAAGAGAAAAGTAAATATATGGGTTTATTTACATTTCAGTGGTGCTGAATCTAAGGAACATCTTCATTATTTCAAGTTTCACAAGGTACTCATTATCCATCTTCTCTCCCTGGCAGTCACTACCATCAACTAAAGCTCTGAAAACCTGAAGTGAAAGTAAGACTGGCCATTAGTCACTGTTCCATAGCCAGAGAATGCTCAAGGGGAAGATCAGAACTGTGCCAGAAGGTGATGCTCAGAGCCTGAAACGAAAGCAGCTCTGGAAGTTTTGCAGTAAACAAAGTGAGGAGATAAATCAGTTGTCTGAAAGCTGGTCAGTGTCACACTGCTCCTCTCAGGACTTGAGATTCTAAAAAGGAGAAGTCAGGACTACTCAAGTAGAGATCTTAAGCTCAATACCTACAGGTAAAGAACAGAGCCCAGATGGACAGGTGTCTCAAGGAGCCCTACTCCTAATATTGTGTGCTGTTTTAAAGTTCTTTTACTACTTTTACTCAAGGTCATAAAAAAACTTTAAAAAGAACGCACAATATTAGAGGACAGACTCACCCTTGTAAGATTGCTCCAACTCTATTTAAAGGTGCAACTGACCTCCCCAGCAAAGAACAGGCTGGGATGTGAAACAGGGGGAAAGGCAGCAGCCACACATCTTTTGCAACCTGAAAGAACAAGGGATGTGTTACAGATCAGTTGAAACAGCCCTCGAGCTCCTAAGGGAAGGCAGTGCAAAACCACTGCACTAGATGCTGAAAACCCCTTTAATTTTGGGAGACTTTCTACCGTGGGCAAATCTGTCCCGTGAATGGTTCCAGATTTTGCACCCACAACAAAGATAAACGTCCTTAAGCCTCAGTTAAGCAGAAGCTGTGTATCATAGGGCTGTGCTCGTGCCACCACCGGAGCATCCAACATCCCACCGATGGCAGAGCCAAGGGAAAAACCCCACATCGCCCCTATTAGAAATGTATTCGGTGACAGATCAAAGAGGGAGCCAGGAGGTCACTTTGGATCCAGATCCTGCTTCTTTCCCCCCCCCCCAGAGCATCCCTAGGATAACATCAGCACGTCATCCCATCCAGCTCCATGGCCTGGGGAAGCCTCTCCCTGTCTCTTCTCATTTCATCTTTAAAAAGAAGGGAGTTATTTTTAAGACAAAGAGCAAGAAATAAGGATTGCCTGTTTGCTCCTTCAGTCCTGAGAACTCAGAGCTCGTCCCCAGGGGAATTCTGTTGTGCTGTGTTGACGCAACACGACAAGCCCTGTAAAACCCTGTCCCATCTGTTGCAGCAAAACTTACTTTTTCATAGAGAGATACATTAGTTTCAGAGTTCAGTGATGGGAAAGTGATGCAGACCTGACCAAATATAGCAAGAATACATGAGCAAAAAAAAAAGAAAACCTTTCCACTCCCAAACATAAGGCTTTTCCTCCTAGCCTCACACTTAAAGAAGTCCATCACTATTATCCTACACACCTCCCAGTCAAACAGCCAAGTTAGCTCCATGGAGATAATCTGTGCTAAGGATTGAACACAGTGTTTATTAAGCGAGCGGGACGAATAGCAAAGCGTTCTCACAGTTTAAGGTGGCAGCACACCTGTACTTAAGTCCTGTTTCCAATTTAAGCATGCCCTTGGAGATGGGAATGGGACAGCAGCCATCTAGCAAGGATAACTGGGATGCTGTCAGCTGCAGCAGGCAAACAAGCACTGAGACCCCTCGATTTTGGGAGCAGCTGCCTACGAACTGTAGCTGAGAAACAGCAGAAAGAAAATCCAAGTCCTGTACTAAGATGACAGCCCAATACACAGATGTCCTTCTCAGAATAGTCCCTTCGGTTGGGACTGCCCCAGTTTGAACCAAACTCATTCGACCTCAAAGTTCAAGTGCTGGGGGAAACTCAGAGCTCTCTGCACCAAGAGCCCCATTTTGGAGGCAGCTGTCACACCCCTCACTCAGCAGGACCCAGCGCATCCGTCCCGGACAAGACAAGGTCAAACTCTGCCTAAACTGATGGACTGAAGAAAAAAGGGGCAGACTTTTACCCTGAACCAAACAGCACAAGCTGCCCAGCTCTCCCACCTCTCCAAACTCCACTCTGGTGGATCAGTGCAAGCTGCTGTGCCGAGGTGCGCATGGACACTTCCCGTGCCCCAGGCACCGAAGCTGCTGAGAAAACAAGGTCAGGAGCCGGAGAAAGTTTTGAGCATCTCCCAAACCTGCTAAAAACGCTTTTCTGAGGTTTGCCCAGACACGTTTCACCTCCTCCCTCCCCAAAAGTAACAGCCTTTGCTGCAGCCCAGCCTTTCCAGCAGTGAAATGGATGTCTAAGAAGGAAGAAAGCGGCGGGTTCATTTCATCGCTGGGTCAGGCAGAGCTGGTGAAGATTCCCAGTGCAAAATCTCCCCAAAGGTGTTCGCAGGAGACGCCTTGGGAAGGCGGGGGGATGCCAGAAGCTTCTCCAGCCGCTCGGGAGGGCTTCTGCCTGCGCCGGGGAGCGATGGAGGAGAAAGAAACTTGAAAGAGAAAGCAACTTACTCCGTGATCTTCTTCGCCAGCTCGGTGGAGGCTGCGGTGGAGTTGGCCGAGAAGCCCCGGTAGCCACTTCTGGCCGCGTTCATCGCCAAAGAGTCATGCAACCCCCGTGGAGCTCGAAAGTGAGAAAAAACAGATTTATAAGGCAACAACAGCTTCCGTGGCATCCTTTTCTTTCCTCTCCGCCGCGATCACCGCCCCTTAAGGGGTGGGGAGGAGGAGGGGGAAGAGGAGGGTGGGGACCCTTCCGCTACCTATGGACTTGCTGGTCCATTCCTGCGGCAAAGTATGAAAGGGAGGGTGGAAATTATGATTATTAAAATAAAATTGAGCAGCAGCTGCCCTGGGGAGTAGAGGGGTAGACCGGCAGCGGGGAACCCAAATCCACCCCACGCTCACGCAGTGGCCCCTCATGCAACAGGGGAGGGATGACCCCAAAATTAGGGGGGTAGCAAGGTGGCGAGGGGCTCCCTTGGTTGGAGAAGGTGCGGGTGAGCTGAAGGAGGAAGGTTGGGGGGGTTCCTTGTGATGCAGCAGGGCGGGACCGGGGTCTCCGTGGCGGGGTAGGGAGTCCCCGTGAAGAGGGAGATCTTTGGGGGAGGACGGTCCCATCCCGCTCCCCTCA
>NW_008239785.1:2295589-2297488 GCF_000691975.1 Corvus brachyrhynchos | reverse complement strand
CGCACCTTGTTCCCCAGGGAACGCTCCCTGCCCGGCGCTCCGCTGCCTGCTCCGGAATGGGGACAAAGTTCCTCGCGGGTACAGGCACTAAATGGCTTAGTTAAACAGGAAAGTGCAGCTCCAACCCATCTGGCAGATTCCGTGCTCTAGAGTGTGCTTATATATAACGTCTGTACGTCTATTAATATATTAATGCATATATTATTATGTAAATAATGTACGCAGTTTATATATGAAATACATAACGTATATAAAATATTAAATGTATAACATACACATATCACATATAAAATGCATTTTTTATGAAAGTGTATAGTAATTATACATAAAATGTATATTATATGCTATATATGTTATATGCATAGAATGTGTATATATATATATATAAGGAGGAGGTGAAACTTGACTGAACGTATGTACATTTTGTTATAATTTTTTTTATATATATACACGATATACATCTTAGCCTTGGCAGCTGGGAAAATGAGGGGAGCTGACAACACTGTTGGGATCCATCCTCTGTGGTCAGGATGGCTCAGAGCACCCCACAGTGCAGCAGAAATGATGATATATGACAGAAATTATGTATCACAGGGAAGGCAAACTGCATTAATTTAATCACCAGCATTGCCCCACATCACTTGGTTCACCCTGGAGGGAGAGGTTTTTCCTGGCACTTCTCTAAGTCGCTGTGCAATACCATAGTCCCTTGGCCTGTGTCCTCCCAGCTGGGAGTGAGGGAGGAAGAGGCCTGGTGGGCTTCGTTCAGGACATGAAGGAGGTTTCCCTTTGTGACCCAGTGGCTTTCCAGCTGCTCTGGCACGTGATGGCCACGGTGCCTCCAGCAGTGACTCCCTGTCACAGACATTTCGTGCTCAGCTGGGAGCTGCGGCGCTGCCATCAGTCCCCTTGCGCTGACACTTCATTAAAGGTTGTCTCTCTTCAACACCCTCAATGCAAACAAGACAGAATTGTCCACGTCCCCTCTGTATGCCACCACTGCCCAAGCACCAGGACGGACAGTTCTGTCTCTCCCCACCACACCTGCTGACACCTTACCTTTCCCTGCAGTTCCAGCCCCACATCCTCCTGCTGTGCCTCCTGCAGGTCCTAAATCCGTGCCTTGTCAGAGCAGGGGCTATTCCAGTTCAGCTCTAGGGACTATTCCAGCTTGACTCCCACATCCCGGCTCGTTCCCCCAAGGCGAGGCAAGAGCTGACAGCATCAGCTGCTCGAGTTCACTAGGAGGAGGCAGCACAGCCAGGCATGGGATTCTGATCAGACCTCCAGGCTGGCATCATCCTGGGATGAATCCGCAGCATCCGTCTGCCAGAGAGCCCAGACACCCCTCCTGGGCACCCTGACCCCCTCCTGGGCACCCTGACACCAGGCTGAGAACAGTCACAGCACCCACGGTATAGCCAGTCACTCTTCACGGGGTGCTGCCTTTGTCCTTCAAAAAATTTGGGGGGAGCCAGACTGTTTTTGTGACGTAGGAAGCTGGCTGCTTCCTGATGTTCCTCCTGCACCCACCAGAGAAATGGCAGTTCCCAGGGGAGCCAGGGACATCTTGCTGCAGGGACACCCAAGCAGGGGGGACATGCCCAAAGGGTGGGGAGGGAATCCTGGCACTGCAGGAGCCATGGCATATCCCTCTGCAGAGCACTCAGCCTCCCACCACCTCCCCACCAAAGACCTGCTGCTGCCCTCCTTTATAAAGCCCTTCCCTGCCTGGAACCAGGCATGTGGAGAAGGAAGGGCTGTTTATCCCCTTTCCAGCTGGCTCCTCGCTCAGCAGCCTCAGCACAGCATCCCAGGGATGATGCTGTGGCCTCTGAGTGCCCTCAGCCTCTGCTTTGCTCTCCGGGTCCCCCAGCACCCTCCTCCTGTCACCATTCC
>NW_008239785.1:2290631-2295577 GCF_000691975.1 Corvus brachyrhynchos | reverse complement strand
GTGTGTGCTCAGATCCATCCCGGCCATAGGGAATGGATCTCGTCGGCATTGTCACTTCCCTGCCCTTTCCCCAGCTGCTGAGGCTCAGGTGCAACAAGTTTGTAGGTTCTGCTACAGGGCGGCCCCTGACACAGCAGACAAGGTGTGCACACCTCGGAGGGGCTGGGTGTCCCAAAATCACACATTCTGTGTTCCTGAGATTCCCCCTCAGTGAATCACCGGCTTCATTCCTGCGGGGAGAGGCCAAAGCCTCGCAGGGGTGGCCCTACGAGTCCCACCGGGATCGTTGTTGGAGCTGCAGGGCTGGGATCAGGCCCGGGAAGGGTGGTGGGCAGAGATCACCGCGTTATCACTGCCACAACCAGCCTTTCTCCTGGCAAGGGGAGCGACTCTGATTTCTCTGCGGGCTGAAGGTCACGCTCGGTTTTACAGCCAGGCAAAGGAGAAGAAAGGAGCAATTCTGTTTACTTAGGGTGTCATTAATATCCCAGCTCCTGGCATGTACAGGGGCAGCAGGAACCTCCCCCACAGAGCAGCAGAGAGCGAGGCCGTGCAGCCCTTTATTATTCCATTATCAGCCAGGCAGGATTAGGAGGGCGGGTCAGGGAACAGTGCCGGCTTTGAGCAGGTTTAGCTCCTTTCCAAAGGCTTATCCCGGCTCAGTCTCACTCTCTGGACTGGATTCACTTATTCTCTGCGCCGAGGGGTTTGAGTAATGCTGGGGAGAGGGTGGGCACGGGGTCATGGAACTTTAATAGGCCAGCAGGCAAAACCTGGGAGGTTCCTTTAGCAGGAACTCATTTTACATGTTTCATTTCAGCGACCAGGGAGGGCAGTTTCGCAGCTCCGCCAAGTCCTGCATTGCTCCCCAGGGAAAGCCAAGCCTCGGCGCTGCTTTGGGGCACTTCTGTGCTCGGGACAACACGGTGCTGGGGCGGGACAGCCATTCCAGGCGGCTTCCTGCAGAGCTGGACGAGGTTTTGCTCTTTATTCTTACCCAAGTTTCTCCCTGGAGCCCGGGTGGGGTGGCCGGAGCGTGCCGATCCCAGCCCGGCAAGGAAGGAGGAGCCGTGGGAATTGAGGCAGCAAATCCCTCTTCTTCTTTCCCAGGCCAGAAATGGGGTCTGTGATGGGATGTTGTAACCCCCGTAAGTAATTCCACTCTGGGAATGCTGCCCGCAGGCATCGAGCATTGCAGCAGGGATCACCCCTGGATCGGGATCGAGCCTCCCAGCCCAGCCCCAGCCAGGTGGTTCTCATTGCAACCTCTGCCTCCCCTCCCAAAAATTCCTGCGCTCACATCATGGCAGGAAACCGCTACCGGGAAGTGGTAAAACCCCTGGACGGCCTGAAATTCGGCTTCCCCCAGCGAAGGGGGAGATCAAACGGCAGACTTTGGCCTCAGCCCCTCTGACGCCAGGACTTGTCATCGGGGGGACGTCTCGACGAGCGCGTGGTGTGTGTGTGTGTGTGTGGTTTCTTCAGACTCAGCAGCTTTTTGCCTGGCGTTTGGGAGTGTTTTCCCTGAGGAGGCCTGAGCTCAGAAATATTTTTGAGCAAATTATCAGCTGGGAGGAATGAGCTCAGCTCGTCGGTATTGTTCAGGGCTTCCCGGTGAGTCCCGGGCTGTGCCGGCAGCTGCCGAGCTTAGTGGAGGGTCAGCACAGGGGAGCAGCCCCCAACAAGTTGCAGAGCCTGGCTGTGATTTAGGAGCTGCCACAAAAAAAACCTGAGCTCCTTGGAGGCTGAGAATCCTCTCTGGGCCCTGAGAGAAGCTGGATTTTGGGGAAAACCTGTCACCCCTGGGTCATGGAGGCAGGTAGAAGGTGCAGCCACTTTCCCGAGCTCTGCAGCAAATCAGTGGCAGAGCCCAGACCTGTGTCCTAGCTCAGGTGGGATGTGATCCCAGTCACTCTCCTCCAGAAGATACCTGTGTTAGCTGTGCCCCCTCCTGCTTTGTGCTGCTCCCCTGTGTCAGCCCCAGCCCCACGGCTGAGAGGGGCTGATCCGCAGCCCCGGCCCTGGGTCTGCAAGGAGACGGCTCCATCTCCGCACCGGCCGCTCCCACAGGAGCTTCCTGGAAAGTTCCGCTGCTGCAGTCGGTGCCTGTCCCCCTGCCAAGCCTGCAGCCCTGCCAGCCCCGATGCAGCGCCAGCCGTGCTATTTCTGGCTCCACCTTGAGACATGTACCTTCAGCAGTGGGAACGATGCTAAAAGCGATGGATCCGGGAGGAGTTCGTCCCCGTCCCGTTCCCGTCCCCCGGTGGCTGCCGGCGGACGCGGCAGAGCGGGCAGGGATGTGGAGGAGCTGTGTGCCTCGGAGGGAAACGCTGCAGTTCATGTTGCAACAGAGCCACGTCCTCTACACGTCTCCTCTGGGGCTGTGATGTGGCAGTGCGACCCCGAAATCCGGGCCTGCCCTGGCAGCGACAGACCCAGGTCTCTGCTGCAGCCCCCGGGGGCACGAAGGGTTATGGAAGGCCTGGGAAGCCCCCAGGCTCTGTGCTTTCTTCCCCCGGGATAACTCCCAGTGGCGATCAGCTCCTCCAGCAGCTGGGGGCAGGAGCAGGAGGAGCCCGGGGCTGGAGGGAGCTGAGAGAGGTTATTGCCATATTTAACCCTTGGCTTCTTGCACAACTCAAACCAAACCTTGTCTGCTGTTTCTGCCTCAGCTTCCCCAAACTCAGGGCACGCACCACCTTGTCCAGCAAAACCAGGGCACGGTGCTTCAAATCTACAAGCCTTCTCCACCAAATGATGTCTGCGGAGTCTGGGAATACCCCAGGGGGCCTCCCAGGACAGGAGCTGGAGGGATGTTTGCTCTTGAAGAGAGACTGGTGGTCATGGACGGGCTGGACGCTCTGCTCCACGGGCGAGACCCCTTTGCAATGAGGAAGGAGGCGGGGGGATTCTCCACGGGCTGTCACCCCATCACGCCAGCTCCGTGCCACATCCCCACGTCGCATCCCGGCACTTCCCTCCCACACACACGGCCTGAGCAGCGCCGCGCGGGCGGGAATGGAGCCGATCAGGACAAACCCGACCGGCAGTCGCCTGCCCACAGCCCAGAAGCTGCTGAGCACCCTTCGGCCTGCTGGTGGGGTCGAGGGGCCTTGTTAAGGCTCTCATAATTAAGATAGCCCCAAATGCGTGGTTATCAGCATGGGGAAGGAAGTGATCCCACTTCTGTGTCAGACATCACGTCTGGAGGCAAACAAGTGGTGTCTGTGTGGGACCGGGCTGAATCAGCCTGTGGCTGTGGGGGAGCAAAGGGACCCACCTGGGGCTGGTGGTGGCCACTGTGCTGGCCACGGCATCCAAGGGTGGCACAGCATCAGGTCAGACTTCTGGGAAGTCCCCACAGACCAGAACTAGGAGAGAAAAGCCCTGTGTCTCTCCTGCCATCACAGAGGCTGAGCCTGTGCCAGTCCCATTCCCCATCTGAGACAAATCTGGCTGCAGCCCCATCATTTCCCAGCCCTTGCCATCCCTGCCATGGGATGCCAACCCTTCCTGCACCCATTGCTGGCCTCGACACCTTGTGCTGAAGCCATTCTCAGCCCCTTTCAGCCACAGCACGAGCATGGCCAGCAGAGCCTGGACGGGCATTCCACTCCTATTTAAAGCACAGGCTGGCAGGACAAAGGGGGATCCCTGCGGCACAGGGCCTTGGACGGATGTAACATGGTGAGGACAGAGCCCAAAGCAGCCTCATGGTCCCACGGCACCTGCCAGGAGCAATAGGACAGCTGCTCTCACATCCTCCCAACACGACTCACGCCTTCCTGAGCGGAAATTGGGAGCGGGTTAGTCACTGAGAAGGGTGAGGGGCAGGTCAGGACGCTGCACTCCCCAGCATCCAGCTATTTCCTCCCATGACACCTTGCTGAGGAACCTCGGGGCTGTTTACAAACGCTGGACTGTGTCATGGCAGCAGCCGAGGAAGCGGCTGAGAACGAATCTCACCCAGAATCAGCTGTGAATGCTGCAGATCCCAAGACAAAAGCATCAGGGCTGGGAGCAGGATTTGCTCCTCTGAGCATCCCTTTGTGCCCACAGCAGCCAGGGAAGTCTTTCTGGAAAGCGCAACGCTCCAAGTCACAGCATCTTGGCTCTCCTTATAGGTCTGCTCTGGGAAAACAAGACTCAACCATGTTAATCTGCCCAGCTGGTCATCCTGTGCCCTCCCTGCAATTTCTTGGCCAGTTCCAGAAGGTTTAAGCAGGGACAGAGGGCTCACTGATAATTAAACTGCCCTAAGTGTGAGGAATGATGCCTCCCTGAGGTGCTAGCTCAAGATTAGGGCAGAGCTACATTCATGGGGAATTGGTTGGCAAAAAAAAAAAAAAAAGAAAATCCTTGTCGGGCTGGGCCAGACCCCTTGGAGCCCAGCAGTCCCTCGGGAGGGTGAGCTCAGTCCTGTTGCCAGCAAAAACTGCTGTCAATGATTTTTGCCAGCTGCCGTGAACACAAAGCAGCCCCCAGCCTTGCTGGCACCCTCCAAGCCAGTCCCCTGGGCTCTGTCCCCAGAGCTCTGTGCCCCAAGGTGGGGTTCACAGCACAGCCCACCTCCCTCCACGGGACTTCATGCCCATGGCAACCTCCAACCCCCCACGGATACCTGATGGCGAGCCACCAGTAATGGGTAGGACACCATCCCTCTCCATCCTCCCTCCTGGAAGTGTCCCCCGCTGGCTGCCCACTGTCCTCAGGCCTCGCCGTGCCTCGATTTCTCCAGGCCCCCGCTTCACTCCTCTCGTGCTTGGAGAGATGCAGAAATGATATCAAAACGCTGTTCAGTCCAACGTGGGGGCTCCAGGGGCACCTCCCAGCGCCCATCCGTGCCTTGCTGGGAATGATGTGCAGGAACTGGGGTGGGGGTGGCTGCCGGGCGCTCTGCCTCCCCTCTCCAGGCGTGACCGTGGGTCTGTTCCCTGCCATCCCCA
>NW_008239785.1:2286760-2289712 GCF_000691975.1 Corvus brachyrhynchos | reverse complement strand
ACCCTCCCCCGAGTCTGGGGGGGGACAGGGACATCCCCGCGCGCAGGGGTTGGTGGTTTCTCTCCCCTTTCACCGTTAATTTGAAGGGGCAGCAGGGACGTGGTCGCACTATGGGGGCCCTTTGCACCCCCCCTCCCCCCGATTGCTCCCGTTCGATAACTCCAGAGCTCCAAAGGGCAGCATGATCCAAGGAAAAAAAAGTAATCATTGCTGACGCAGGCAGGATGGGAGCCAGGCGCTGTCCCCAGCAGGTCCCATCCATCACTTGGGATTTGGGGGCAGGCAGCCCCCCCCCCCCAGGACCCCCGCGGTCCAGCGGGATCTCAGGGCAGCCTGGTGAGGTCTGAGTTTCTGATCCTGCTCCCCTCGGGAGCTGTCAGTGTCTGGAAGGGGAGGGTCCTGCTTGGGGGCCGCGTCCCCCAGCTCCCGCAGGCAGGGCAGGGCGTGCTGGCAGATAGTTGAACATCTGAGCAGAGATTCAATTATATGCACTACTTCATTTATTTGGCTGTCCAGTCGCTCTGATCAGACTTGGAAATTAAGAGGCATGCGGTTAGAGGGATCCTGTCAAATCACATTTAGCCCAGCTCTTCCTTGCTTGAATTTTAAAATGCAGCTCCTTTTTTTTACATGACCTGCAGCTACAAAACAACTTTCTGTCTCTCTTCCTAAAGAATTACAAAAAAATCCAGTGGAATGGGGTGAGGGCAGAACCAGTTCCCCAGCTCTATTTCCAGCCTGAACTCTGCAGCTGGAAGTCTCCAAGCGCTTTCCAACCCTCGCCCTGTGAGCAGGCGGTGCGAGGGTGCCGGGCAGGAGCAGCTCGTTGCACGCAGGGGCCTCAAGGGAGCTGGGGGAAGGAGGATGGGAGAAGGCAGTGCAGAATTTTGCAGTCACTTTTCTCGCTGAGGGCCAGCGGGATTTGCAATCCTCCTCCCTCAGTTTGGGACAGAGCTAAAAATGCCCCTCGTCCACACCCTGGGCTCGCACGTGCCGGCAGAGAGGCCTGTGCGGGGCTGATAAGGCCGTGCTGGGAAGCTGCGGGTGAGTCCGTGCAGAGAGTCCTGTCACCCTGTCCCCGCGGGGAGGGGACCTGGGGAGCCACCAGCGATCCCATCCTGGTGCTATTGCAGCTCCAGCATCCTCTGGGATAAAAGCCCTGTGGAATGCTGCAGCAGGGATGATTCCCCCTCCTCATTTCACCCTAAGGCATAAACAGAAAGTCCCTCAGCAGCTGATAACCCCAAAGCTGGGGCTGCCTGCAGCGTGTCCCCAAACTGCAACCATCCAGGAGGGAACAAATTGCCCCAAGGCCTGCGTCCCAACAGGGAAATCCAGCCCCAGGAAGCTCAGACCAAGCCTTATTCTGCCTGGTACGCTTGCTCCTTGTGCCCAGAGAGTTTCCAGAAGGATGCAGGGATGCAGTGGAGTGGCTTGGGCTGCAGACAGTGGATCTGTGGCAGTGTGGTCCCGGCCTGAGCACGGCCAGGACATGTCACATGGGAGGATGTGGGCAGAGGGACTGGAGCAGAGTTTGTGGCAGCAGCTGGAGCCCCTTCCTCCTGCTGACTCAGATTCTGCTCTACTCAGCATTTGAGGCTGAAAGCGACCACACTGTGCTGGGAAGTGGAATCTTGCTGGGATGCCAGGGACTGGCCGGCGTTGTGCAACAGGAAGGGTTGGATGGGTCAGGATGCTGCTGAAATCTGTCTCCCTGTGCATCACCACTGCTGGGCTCCAGCTGTGATCCAGCACCCTCCAGTTCCACCACAGGGCAGAGTCTGGTGCTGCTGGTGTCACTGGGATCACTCCTGTCACTACTCACAGCCTGGTACCAGCAATCTGTCCTTTGGGAGGGAGTCATGGCATCCCTCTGTGCCCTGAGCAGGGTTTGTTTTCCCCCTCCAGCCAAGGAGCTGATCCTTGGGGTCCCAGCCTTTCCCTCCTACCCAGAGGAGGCCACAGGGCAGCACCCACAGGTCTGGGCAGGATTTTTAGGCAAGACCCAGCTGCAGCTCCGTGTGTGTGTGAGAAACGATGTGCCTGGTTAACGCTGTGGGGTTAAAAACTGCATTTAGGCTTTTGAAGCGCCTTTGGCCTTTGCTTTTCAATATCCAGGGCTGGAGGGGAGAAAGAGAGAAAAGCCCCCCATCACGTGCCTCCAGCAGCTGGGGCTTGAGCCCAAACCCTGTGTGGGGCTTGTCTGCATTTGCTTGGAGGGGATTTAGTGCCTGTGGGGACCAGGGAAGCTCCAAAGGGTAGGGAGCAGGGTCAGCCCAGCCCTGGGGTTGCTTTTTGTTATCCCTGACCCAAGCTGGAGTGGCCTCTGCTCCGTGTGCTTCACTGCTTTCCCTGAGGGCAGCTGGTCCCTTTGTGTCTGGAAGCCACTGATAAGGGGCTGGGGAGGGAGGGGGGGCCTGGGCAGCAGTGGGGAAAACCAGCTTGGAGCCAGTGCCCTGGAGCTCTCACAGGCAGATCTTTGTTGTGGACTTGGTGGCAGGTCCCAAGCAGCTGGCAAAGGGACAAGGAGGTGTCCTGGAGGGTGACAGCACCACTGGGTCATCCATGGGGCCAGGAAATAATCCTGGTGGTGATGAAATCAGCAGAGCTCTGTGTGCTCCCAGGGCTGGCGCGGGCATGGAGATGGGATGCTCCAGTCCCACCTCCCCATGGGCAGCTTGTGGAGCTCGTGGCCATGACAGGTGTGATGCCAGATGTCACCCAGGGGAGGTGACCTCCGTGGCCCCACGTTCACCTCTCCCCACCACTGTCCCCACTGTGGGGGACGGGGAGGGTTTAGCTCGCGTGTTCAAACAGCTCAAATCACTGCAGGTGTGCAGATGAAGCGGGGGCACCCCAGCCCAGTGGGGCTGAGAGGGGGTTCCTGGCCCAGGACAGTGCTGGGAAAGGCCTCTCTGTCCTGACTCAGCAGCTTTTTCTTCTGAGTACGCA
>NW_008239785.1:2284315-2286740 GCF_000691975.1 Corvus brachyrhynchos | reverse complement strand
TGGGGCAGCCACCTGCACCCCCCTGGGCCGGGCTCACAGCTCAGGGGGCCCAGAGCTGGTGGGGACACCCCCAGCCACCCCAAAACTGGCTTCCCCCTGCAGAGCCAGGGATCTACAGAGGCGCTGTGAGAGCCTGAGGCCGCTGCCCTCCCTCACTTCAGGGCTTGGGGTGCCCAGCAGCACCTGGGGATCCTGCCTTCCTCCTCCTCCTCCTCCTCCTCCCTGTGCCTCCCTCACAGGGCAGCTCAGTGGCCTCCCCCCGTCCCCCTGCATGGGGACCACTGGGCTTGGGGAAGGAGAGGCTGGAAGCAACTGGGGAGGCAGAGGGATGGGACCCCTGCCAGGCTTGTAATTACAGCCGGGCTGAGGCCCTTGCAGGCGAAACCTGAGCCCCGTGGGGAGCAGGGGAAGCAGGAACGTCCGTCTGCTGGCACAACTGTCTGTCCTGGCCCTACTCCATCTGGGTGGATGTGGGGAATTGGGACCTGGAGTTCTCATCCCCCCCCCCCCCTCTGGTATGGCTGGAGTGCTGCAGGGCTGTATCCTGGGTGTGAACATCTCTGCTGATCGCAGGGGAGCTCAGGATGAATCCCTGCAGGCCCCTGTGTCCCGTCTCTGCCGCCTCTCCAGCATTCCCAGCAGGGACCCCCATCCCTGCTCACCCCTGTTGCCTCTGGGTCGGGTTGCAGCCCAGGGAGCTTGTGAGGATGGGGGAGGGCCAGTTCCCCTTCCCCTTTTGGTTTTGGCAAATGCTGCCCTGGCTGGCCATGCCCTCCCAGGGCAGGGCCATGACCCAGCACCCTGAGCCCCCTGTCCCCCCCAGGTGACAGCTATGGGGTGCTGCCCCGGCCCTGCCACGCGCTGGTGCTGCTGACCCCACAGAGCGGCTCCGGCCGTGCCCTCGATGACTTCCAGGCAGTGGTGCAGCCCATGCTGGCCGAGGCCGACATTGCCACCACTGTCTTCGTCACCGGTGAGTCCGTGAGCAGCTCCTCCTTGTCCTCCTCCTCCCTTCCTGCCCAGGGATCCTGCCTGGGCACTGCCACATGGAGACAAGTTCCTCCAAGGGCCTCTGACTCCCTGCATCAGCACAGCTCTGGGTCCTGCAGGATGGTTGCACTTGAGGGGTGACTTGCCTCCTGCATCCCTGGCTGGGGTCACCATCTGGGACTGGGGTCACTGTCTGGGGGGTGGCAGCAGGAAGGGCAGAGGGACAGAGGGTGATGCTCAAACCTCTCCACTTTCCCTGACAGAAAGACCCCACCATGCGCATGAGAAGGTGCGAGATGAGGACCTGTCACAGTGGGACACGCTGGTGGTCATGTCTGGGGATGGGCTGCTGTTCGAGGTGAGGGGCACCACGGGGCTGGGCAGGGAGCTGGGACAAAGGGGGTCCTGGGGCAAGAGCCAAGCCCTGAGTCACCAAGTCAGGCAGGGAACGGCAAAGGAGAGATGGCACCAAGCTTGGAGTAAAGCAGCCATGCCTTCTGTGCTGCCCTGGGCAGGGGCACCGTGGGCTCTGCTCCCCCCAGGCTGGGCAGGGCCCTTGGGGACCACAGGCTCCGTCATCCCTGCAGGTGGTGAACGGACTCATGGAGCGTCCGGACTGGAAGGAAGCCATGAAGAAGCCACTGTGCATCCTGCCAGGAGGCTCTGGGAATGCCCTGGCAGCCTCCATCAACTACTATGCAGGGTGAGTCCCAGCCCCATGGGGCACCTGCTGACCCCTGCGCCCGCCAGCACTCGGGGCTGCACTGGAACCAGGCAGGGATGAGGGAAGAGAAAGGCTGTGTGGGGCTCTGGCCCAGGGGAGGGTGCTGGGATGCCCAGGGGTGCCTGTCAGAGTCCTCACTCCCCACAGTGCCCCAGCTGTGAGCAAGGGATGTCATCCCTGTGTATCCTGCTCCTCCCACTCCCTTTCTGTGCTCTGTGCCCAGAGACTGGTAAAGCTTTAACCCAAAGGACCCACCCCAGGCACAGCCAGTCCTGTGGTGTGGGGGACCAGGATTGCCCTGACGCGGTTCCCTCTTTCAGGAACTGGTTTATCCCTCCCACCCCCAGCAAAACCACTCCCAGCAGCTGTTCCTGAGGGACACTGTCACCCAGCTGGGACATATCCCAGCCATGACACAAGGGTGAGGTCTGCAGCTGGATGCTGGGGCAGCAGGAGGAGTCCTGAGCTCCAAACTCACCTTCTCCATCCCTCACAGCTACGACCACGTCGCCAAGAAAAAGCTGCTGACGAACTGCACCTTCATCCTGTGCAAGGGGCTGTACACGCAGATGGACCTGGTATCTCTGAGCACGGCCTCGGGCAAGCGCTTCTTCTCCTTCCTGGGCTTTGGCTGGGGCTTCATCTCAGACGTGGACATCGACAGCGAGAAGTACCGCTGGCTGGGCAGCGCCCGCTTCACCCTGGGCACCC
>NW_008239785.1:2281748-2283671 GCF_000691975.1 Corvus brachyrhynchos | reverse complement strand
CCCGCGGTGCTGCCCAAAAAAGGAGCCACAAGCCCCATCAGGTACTCGGTGCCGGCGAGATGCCAGCGTGTTTTATCCTGGTACGAGGTCCCGGCCCCCAGGCGGCTGCGCCGGCACAGCCCCGTCCCCTCCCCAGCTCGGACGCGCACTGTGGCATTGCTGTGTCCCCGCCCCGGAGCCACCCCCCAGGGAGGGTCAGGACCAATAGATCTAATACAATAAACCGACTTTTTTAAGAATGTTTCTACCCAAAGCTTCCTGTAGAAGCGAAGTTTATTCTTGTGAGAAATGCAAAATAAATATCTAGCGTTTGCAAAAAAAATCCTCCCTGGGTTTTGAATCCGAGCTCACGGCTGCTGGCAGGGGCAGGGCTCACCCATGGCTTGGCTACATGGACAGGAGGACAGGTTTAGGTCAGCACCGCAACCCTTTGCTCCCGGACGTCCTGGGGCCAGGAGCAGCACGGAACGAGGGGCCCTCAGATGCTCCCAGGGGAGATGCTGAGGACGCAGGACATGGAGCATTGCTGCCACCACCCACCCCCGTTTTTGGGGTGCAGCGATGCCTCCCTGCTCAGCCTCCCGCTGAGGCTGATCGTATCCAGGGAGCTCAGCCCTGCGGTGACACTTGGGGACATCCTGGGGAAAGGTCGGTGCATCTGAGCGACAGCAGGGAAGGGCTCATGGAAGAGGTTCAAGGAGGGGGTCGTTGGAGCTGAGGGGTTTGGCTTTCTGCCGGCAGCAGGGGCCCTTTGGGGGGCTCTTGCATCCCTTTTCTCGGGCTGCCCGGGGCCAGCTGGAGCCCTGCTACAGGTCCCTGCCCTGGGGCTTGCCTGGGGGGGGATTACTCAGCCTCTTTGGCATAAAATTGCAGTAATTAAACCTCATTTTCAGCGCTCAAGTACAAAGCAGAAGAGTAAACAGTGGTGGCTGTTTGCATTTATTCAACTGCAAAGTATGCAATTAGGATGGCAGATCCGGGAAAGAAGAGCACGATTGTCCTCCCCCCATGGCCTCACTTGCTCATGGAGAAGAGCCCTGTTCCTGAGCCAGCAGGGCAGGCAGCAGCTGGGAACCACCTCCCGAAATAAAGTTATTTTCCCCGTGGCATCGGGCCAGGTGTAAAAACAGGCTGAGCAATAACTCTCTAACCCTGTTGAGCTGCTGGAGGGAGAGCCCATGGCAGGGGATGCGCTCAGAGCTCTCGCCGTCTCTGTCAGGGGACACGGATCAGCAGAGCGGAGCCGCTCGGGCTCACAGCGCCTGAAAAGCTCCCTGCAGGCTCCTCCCGGGAGGGCCGTGCGGCTCTCAGCAGCAGGTTGGCCGGGATCGCCCTTGCCCTCCCTTTCCCCGGTTTCGCTGCACAGCTCTGCCATCACCCATCTGCTTCCAAAACCTGTTGGACGGCAGCGAAGGGCTCTTCCCGGGCTGCTGCTCCCGCACAGCTCCCGGGACCCAGGGAGGGGGCAGAGGGTGCTGTGAACAACCGAGACACTGCCCCTGTCGTGCCCCTCGAGCTGCTTCTGCAGGCTGAGGGGGCCAGGGAGGGCTTCCAGAGGGACAAAACAAGAGCCAGGACTCCCGACTCCACAGCAGGGAGGGCTCCAGCTTCCAGCAGCACCCGGCAGGTGCGGGATGCCCTCGGCCCCCAGCGGCTCGGACACGGCTGTGTCCAACCCCATCCATCCCACACTTACCTGGGTGCTGAGGTGAGGGGCAGGGCACAGCTCCCAGGGGCCTACAAAAGGGTTTTTTTTTTTGCCCCGAGTCTGGCCATGAGCACCGGGGCCGCCAGCAGCCGTGCTGGGGCACACACTGAGCCACCCATGGGCCCCAGGCGCCAGCAAGGACCACAGGAAACAAAACCTCCCAGCCTGACAGATGCCCTCTGTAAATCAGGGGCTTGGGGAACCGTCTATAGGGA
>NW_008239785.1:2278405-2281692 GCF_000691975.1 Corvus brachyrhynchos | reverse complement strand
ATTCAGCCAGTGGGACCCCATCCAGCCCCGAGGCTGGCGCGGGGATGCCCCAGAGAGGGGCAAGTGCCAAAAGCGTGGCAGGGGGTGGGTGGGGGAAAGAAAAAGACAACTCACAGAACTACTCACAGAGGCAAAATTTAATGGCAAGTCATCTTCCCTCCTTTATTACACCTTGGTTAGCCAAACAAAAAAAATCTGCAGGTAAAAAAAGTTTTAATGGTCACACAGCACTTTATACATATATCATAAGCAACCAAGCATCCACATCTGCACGTGAACAACACACCTCTAAGCATGGCCTCAATAGTCAGGTTTGTTTTTTTATTCATTAAATACTGTACAGAATCAAGGCTACAAACTGATTTTGTAATGCTTCTTCCCCATCCCCAGCACTTAAAACAGTTACAGTCTGCTCTCATTTGTACATCACACAGTCGTGTAGCCAGTTTTAAGGCTAACAATATGCATCATGCTTTGGCTTTTTTTGTGTGTTTTTAAATTTTTTTTTTTAAGGTTTTAGCCTTTTAAATTTTGTTACCCTTAAATATTACATACATACACCAAAAATTACATAGCTGCAGTGTGCTCACCACCAACCTCATCACCCAGGAGCTTCACATTATCAAAAGCTTTAGAAAATTTGTAAACCTCTGTGCACGCTTGGGTTTGGGACAGCTGCAGAGAGCGAGTGGTGCTGGGGGGAGCAGCGTCCCCTTCCAGAAGGCCAACATACACCTCCTTGGAGGGAGCCCAGCCTGTGCAAAAGCTCTTGTCTAGGATCAGAGACTTTTTGAGTGAAGGGGAAGACGTGGTGCCTGCCCGACCCCTGCCCTGTGAGATGAGAGCTGCAGAGTAAAGGAGGGGAAAAGGGGAACCCTTACAGCTCCTCCACCCCTAGAGGGTTTCTCCCTCCCCCTTGTCCCTGCTCCTGTGGGTCTAGGGGCTCTCACAGCCCGGCTCTGGGGACAGAGGATGTCAGTGTCTGGATCACGAACCTGGTTTTGCCTGCAATCAGACTCTCTGCCTGTTCTTCCTCTGCCCTGGGAGCAGCAGCCTCAGCCCCTGGCCCCGCTTGCCCCCAGCCCTCCCTCGCTCTGCTCAAAGGGATCCATTCACTCCCGGACGTGGCCATGGGTACAGCTCCAGCTCGCCCTGCCCCGCCCGCAGCTCCCAGCACACCTCTCTGCATCCCAAAGCAGGATCTGCCAGACTTCCCACCTGCCAGGCAGGGAGGGCTCCTGAAGCAGGGCCGGAGCTGCTGCACAGATGATCCACCCACAGAGCGGTGGGGAGCTCTGCAGCCCAGGTCTTCATCACAGCCAAGCCCTGCATCCTCGGGAGCACCGGGAGGAGGATGTGTCTTCCAAAGTCCCGATGGTGGATGGGGCCACGAGAAGGGCTTTGTGCAGCCAGCCTCTGGCTCAGGAGCATCACAGGAGCAGCAGGAAAGCACAGGGAGCTGGGGTGGGGGGGTGGATTTGGGCTGGTGGGTGCAGCCCTTGGTGTCTCCGGGAGCAAAAAGCACCGCACCAACATCCTGGGATTCTCCAGCTGTTCTCCGCTTCTAACCACAGCCATGCTGAGCAAGAGCAAAAGCAAAGGAGAGCTTTGGCTCCATCCTTACCTCTGGCAGAACCATGTGCTCAGCCTGACTCCTCCCCGGGAAGCCTGGCACCACTGTCTCCCTGTGCAGCTGGAAGGACTCTCCCTGACAGGCTGTGCTCCCCGTGGATGCTACGTGGGAGCCTCTCCAATGCCTGAGCACCAGGCAAAGGCAGCAGGGCTGGAGCGTGACCACCCAGCTCCGAGTGAAGGTGTGTGCAGACAGGACCAGAGGCCTCAGGAAGGGCACTTGACCAGGGGACTCTGGCAAGTCACTGCTTCAAAGTGCTCACAGTGGCCAGCTCAGGCTGTGAAACACAGGCTGCCCTCGCCAGGTGTTTCCCAGAGTGCCTGGCAGTGCCGTGGTTGGGATCAGGGATGGGATGTGCTGTGCCCACAGTGCTGCTGGCCACAGCCAAGCCACCATGGGAAACGGCTGGCAAGGGCAGGAGCTGATAACAGCCCAAACCAGCGCTGCTGTAACAGCACAGGAACCAGCACGGGCTGTTGCTGCCACAACAGGGCCTCGCCATGACACGGCTTCCCCGCGGTGACCCCGGCCTCAGAACACCCCTGTGCAGCTGGATGAGGGAGCAGCAGCCACGCCAGGTTCATCCAGATCTACAACAGGCCCCAGGATCACTCGCTGCTGCCTGCCCTGGTGAGGCCAGGATCCAGGGTGGGTGTAGTGCTGTGTGACAGCCAGGATGGCTGGGAACAAAAGACACAGGTACCTAAGCAAGTAACGAGGGCAGAACCCCAAATCCCATGTATTTCTAGAAGACAGGCATGCATGGTGGGGAAAGGGAAGTTTGCCTCACTCTGGAGAAAAAGAAGTGGGGGGATGGCTAAACTTGCCTCCAGGAGACCGATGTGGAAGTTGCAGAACTGGATGGGAAGTCTGCAGCACTCTCAGGGCAGCACAAGTGCCAGGGCAGAGCTCTGGCCCTGCCTACCAATCCCGACTGGAAGAACCTCGTAGCTATGGGTGAACAACTAAGACTAGAGCAACTCCGTATGGTGTAGACAACTCCAATGCAAACACAATCCAATGTCTAAGTACAGATAAGCTGGGGTAGACTTCATAGAACCCATGGGAACGCCAAGAAAAATTAAAAGACTGGGAGGGCATTGCCCTTCATTTCCAGAAACTACAGCAACCCCTTCTCCTGGCTGGAACCCCACCAGAACAAACTGCTGGGTGTAGCGCTGGGTGGGAAGAGTCCTTGTGTGGAAAGGTGCCCCAAGATGAAAGTGCAGAGGGAACGTGGCTGCAAGACTGCTTCTGTGCAGGTTTCAAATCTTACCATTGCAGGGTCAAACTTGCAAGAAGAGCACGTACATGGGACAGGGGGAAGGAAGAGGGGTTGGGGGCAAAGAGTTACTCATGCTTAAACAACCTTTCCTCAGAGGAGCAATCAGGCCTACCACCTTCTTTGGAACAAACCAAGCTGAGGAAGAAAAGCTGGAAGGAGAAGCCAGTTGGTTGGTAACAGCATTTGCCAATTTACTTTCTGCTGCTTTCCCTTCTCCCCTGCACCTGCCTGTCCCTAACCTGATGGTTTTATTTGTCCTCTGTCCACTCTGGGATGTTGGCCCCTGCTAAGGCAGCCCGGTACTGCTGCAAGACACCGCGGATGCTTTTAATGAACCCCTTGGACAAAGGGAAGAGGGGAAACCCAATA